>NW_024539328.1:0-135654 GCF_016758775.1 Suillus clintonianus
GCTGCAGATGATTTGGAAGGTAATGAGTGGCACTCAGCCTTCAGATGTGCATCTAGACCTAGAAACAAGATCACGACTCACCCGTCATCTCGAACAAGTCACATTCGAAGCCAATGCATGGACACTGTGGACGAGGTGCGAACTGCCGAGTTGTCCCCGCACGCATATCTGACCTCCTAGTATATTTGCAGATGTTTCGAGCTCATCAAGTTGCAGCGAAAGGACATATCACTCGATATGCCCATGTTGGATGAAGTGCTAAAAACGTACCTCGCAGGCAAGACACTGGCACTAAGTGAGTGCCAGTCTCACTTCGAGATCTTCCTCTCGAACCGTAAAGGGTGGCAACGGAAGGTCGACAAGGGCCAGTGGGAAGCGGATTTAAGATGTAAGCCTCGGCCACATTAAGTCAAAAATGATAACGGATGGCTGAATCACTTACCTCGCCAGCAAATCACTACAAGATCTATCCACGCCCAGACATCCTGGCCTGCGACAACTTTTTTTGGACGTTGGTCTGGATCAAATGGCTGGAGCACTTTCACTATGGACGCTCACTTCAACCCAACGACTTCATCTTTCCCGCAATGGGTGCCAGCGGGGTGGTACAGCCTGGCCAACCGATATCTCACGATACAGTACAAAAGTGGATCAACGAGGCTACAACAGGCGCTGGCATTCTCGGCAACTTCTCAACCCACTGCTTTCGTCGTGGGGGTGCACAGTACTGGTTTATGTTTGCTCCCGTGGGTCAGCGGTGGACACTCGCCAAAGTTAGGTGGTGGGGTGGATGGGCCGAAGGCGAGCATGTGCGTGTTTCAGTTTCTTGGATCTGGTGCTGCATTTTTTTTTGCTCATCACGTCTATTTGCAGCGCGACACACTCGTTCGTTACCTACTCGATGAATTACATGCCTATGAGAATGACTACAGTGATGCCCTTGCCCCCATCTCCCGTGGTGCTAACGCCTCCCTCGCTGGTGAACAAGCTCTCATGAGACCGGCGTCTATAGAAGAGCTTCGCATGGTTCATTCATCTGTCACGACAGATGTCAACAACCTGCGCAACGACATCGGATCGGTTCACAACTCACTGCGCACGCTAACCAATGTGATGGTGCAGGCAGCCTGCACCACAGCAACTGCTCTGCAACTTCAAGGTGATTCCTCCCGGCGCTTCACCATCATCTCTGACTCTCAGGCTGAGTCATGTGCCTCCGAGTCTCACACACCACGGCCAACTCCACCATACACCCCATCCCGCGAAGGAGGACACCTCACAGCCACACACCACCCTTCACCCAGAGCTGTCACCAGCCAGAGCAGCATCCTCGCTTCGCAACGACCCGCCGCTACTAAAACTACCCCACCATCCAAGAACACCACCTCCCAATCCCTCCCTACCGCTGGCCTTGTAATTCCCCGTGTGCCTGTCACTCGTCCAAACGGCACAACCAGCCCGAAGAGTAAGTCCTGGAAGGAGATCGTCGAGCATTGGCTCGTCGGCGACCCAGACAGGGGATTGAGGACGCCACTCAAAGATTGGCCGAAGGAGTGGTACCAAGGCGCCAATCGACGATTCGCGTCGAAGTACCATCAAAGGGCAACCATCGCGCTGGAATTCATCAATGAGTAAGTCCATGCTGATACCATTTCCTTTGCCTGCACTACTCACCATCCATATTTCGGCTCCAGGTACGAGTCTAACGAGTCGCGTTTCCTCGCAGCATATCCAGAGGCCGAAATGGGACACACGCAGTTGCTGAAGGCCATCAACGAGGCACGCGCTGCACGAGGGCAGCGCGTCTCTCGCAAAAAGTGACGCCGACTCGGACCACTCTTTTCAACCGCTACCGATATTTTTGCTACCCTTCGATTAGTACCATACTAGCACTCTCCCTACCTTAGCCCACTCATCACTAACAAACACCACGTTCGCATACTACTTACATCCAGCGCGTGCAAACACGTTCCTCGACACTTCGGTGCGTTTGATTCGAACCGCATTCTATTTTTCTTTGCTCTACTCTACCAGAAAACTCACGCTGTCACGCTGACCTGCGAGGTTCTGCGAACCCGAGCTCGAAAAGGTGAATGATCGAGATCACGTGCCTGCGCTTAGCGTTCTGGCTGAGCGCCACCGTAAATTTCTCGATATAAGTGAACTGCACCATAGTGAAAAACAAGGTCACGTGATTCGCTAAAAAGCAGCTTAAACACCGTTTGTTAATATCTCCCTGAGGCCTATAGCTACCAGCTAAAATGCTGGCTGATAATTTTTATCCCGCACCCTACACTGGATCGCACCACAAGGTACAAGCGAACTTCGGACAGACAGATTCAAGTTGAAAAGACTCAAAAGGAACTTCTAATTCCCCTAGTACTCCGAGTCGTCCAAAGGAGCAAACTGAACTTAATGATTGTAGCCATGCTGCAGAAGAACTCAGAACTACGGGGCTGCATAGGTCAGCGACTCAGCGACGATCCTAGCGGACCTTGGGATCTCCCAGAGTTACAGGGCGGTGCTTAATTTATGTTCGAGAGCACCAGGTAGTCAATCATTGGTACGTCTTGGTTACACATTTATAGTACACATGACCCTTCCTGCTAGGTTACAATCAATGTTGCCGCCTGCGTACTCACGGGTGCCAATTCGAGATGCCTCCAACCTTCATCTTGGGATGTCCAATGCATGACTTTACGGACAAGACCCTCATTTATTTACTTGTTGGGAACCTTGGCACCCACATATCTACAGAGGAACTTCCTGGGGCTCAAGTGTTTCCATTCGCTGGAATGTTTTACCCCCATAATAGCTTGCTTTCCAGCTTGTCTATTTACAGGGGCCAGTTTCGCATGATTATGGCAGTTCGACTTGCGGGGATTCGAGAACAGAGAGCTGACAGTCACGTATCCGGAGTCTACGCCCCGGGGTATCTGTTATCTTATCTTCCTATGAAGCTCACCATAGATTGGGATGGCAACAGTACTGTGGCGTTGTTATTGTCTGTAATCTGGCCGTCTTTGTCGCTCTGAAGAATTCCCGACATGTCGGAGTTGTTCTGCAATGCGAGACAAGAGGACTCCTCGGCGACACCACGAAATCTCACGTATTATATCGATATCGTTGCGTTGAGCCGCGTTCGCAATTTCAATGAGGATTCAAGCGCTTTCTATCACTGGTACCGTTGGGGTTCCCCGTCTTGCATCCGGCATCATCCTCGCGGGTAAACAATTCAAAGTCGTCGCCAATCACTCATTTGGCTCATCGTCAAAGGTTCTGTATGAGGGCCAGGTTGATAGGATATTAAGGCTAGGTGCCTTCATGGGGACACTACGCCTGAAGACCTCCGTTCTGGTTGGAGGTCCTTACTTGGTTCGCAACACTACAATTACACGATCAACACTTGCTCTTCATGGCGACTTGAAACAGTGTACGGTCATCGCACCTGATGATTTGAAAATTCCAAGTACATGGAACGGAATTCCCCTAGCTGCAGTGATCGTGTCTGCCTTTTCGCGGAATGGAGATGTGCGGATCGTTTATCATGAGCCCAATGTGGACTTTCTGACGCCGACTGGATTCTTACAAACCACACCACTACGAATATACCCTTCAAGCCCACTTCGGCGACGGGAGCATTCGTCATGGTTGTAACTGGAACTAAGAACACCCGCCGCGTTGTTATTTGTCTTTCGTTATAGCTGACTGACCAAGAGCTGTGAGAACATTTACTACAGGCACTGCAATGCTACGGACAATATAATTGGCCTATATCCTCATCAATGGCGGCTTGGTGGGTCCCCGTATGCTGTGATGAGATCTGAATATTGATTACACTCATCTAGTTGCCGCTGCAACTGTTTGGGCTGTGAAACTTCAACCAATGATGATTATAGATATGGTTTAAGGGTGGTGCTGACGCCAGCGCTGCGTCTATCCCCACAAACCACAAAAATAGTGCGGACGAAACAAATGACAAGTTCTTCTCGGATCCTTGTTGCAATTGTACGGACAAGACATTGATGTCATCATTAATCATCAAGTTTCTGGGTTCTCATATTCTCAAATGACCGTGATGACCGTGATTGCTGCCGGTGGAGAATCTAGGTTTCGACTTGTCGGGCCGCCGTTACTAAGCCACGTGCTGGATTCAGACCGATGGCCTGATGTCGATTTTAGTTGAAGAAGAGAAGTCCTCGTGGGGTCCGCGGATTCACGCTTAATAGAAGCAACTTCGGTGAATGGAGGGTCCAGGGTAAATCTACCAGATGCCAAGTGCGTGTTCCAGCAAGTCCACCTCATCGACCCATGCAGATGGCAGCAATGTCGACAGAGTATATGGGAGGCTCTATGGTGAATATACCGGGCTCTTGCCTGGATTTGATGCCCTTGCATGTCAATTGGAACCTCGAAATGACAAGTCGACTGTCATAAGCGACACAACAGCTCAATAAGCACCTCGCCATCCCCGTTTCACTATGTGAACTCTGATGGACTCCTTCTTGAGGGAACCATCACCGATTAATTGATATGCTCCGCGAGGCCATCAGTCCCCCGAGGCAGACGGAGGTAACAATTCCTTCGTATATTATGGCGATGGCCATGATAACGCGAGTGTTCGATCCCGACCTCGTTTGGCCTGTATTGTCATTGGGCTCCTCCTGATTGTCTTGGCACAACCAGTACTGGGTAGTTTATCAATGAAAATTGCTGTCGTAGGGTCTGGCGTTTCTGGCTTAGCCGCGACATGGGTGCGTTCATGCTATAATACTTGCTAGAATGTGACGATCGCTAACCTGGTGCACGCGCACGGTGTATGTTCCAGGCTCTAAACGAACATAGTCCTCATGAAGTTCATTTGTATGAAGTCGAGGATCGCGCAGGAGGCCACGCGAATACCATCAGTTACATACCTCCAGGAAAATCAGACAAGGACGCAGTTGACGTGGATACGTAAGTGTCCTTTTCACTTTAGTTTCTCTAAACCTAGTTAATCCGTTGACGTCAGAGGATTCGTACGTGCTGGCCTTTTCGCTTTCTCGCATCTCGCACCGTATGATTGATGCCGTGCAAAGATTGTCTTCAACCCAACCACATACCCCAATTTCCTGCGATTTCTCCAGCGCATTCCCACAATTCGTATTCTTCAAACTGAGATGACGTTCAGCGTCTGCAGGGACTCGGGTCTTTTTGAATGGGCTGGCAAAAATGTGGCAACCTTGTTCTGCCAGCCGTCACGTCTTCTAGATCCTGACATGTGGCGACTAGTTTATGATGTGCTCAGGTTCAATGCTTGTGCACGACGCCTCGTCTCCAGCAAGGCCGCTTCCGACGATTCAGACTTGTCAATAGGAGATTATCTTGACCGAGAAGGATACTCTGCATCTTTCCGGGACAATTATTTGATTGTGAGGTGGATTTCTTTAACGAGAACAAGAACTGTTATTGATGCTTTTTGTAGCCTATGACAGCTGCGATCTGGAGTACACCTCCTGATAAATGCCTTATGAACTTCCCCGCTCGGACTCTGGTCAGTCTTTCGTCGTGGACTAGGTCGATTTTGACAATGCACAATTTATAGGTACAATTTATGAGTAATCATCACCTTCTACAGGTTACGGGTAAGCCTTCGTGGCTTACCATCGAAGGTGGCAGGTAATGTAACGCAGTTTAACGATAGGGGTGATCGAGTCTGACTCCATTTCTTAGTCGCAAATACGTTGATGCGATATTGTCACAACTTCCTAAGGAAAGGTTACACCTGTCCTCTCCTGTCACCGCGATATGCAGAACAACCCAGGGTGGCCGTAACACCATCCTTCTGAAGACGCGCAACGAAGATGCTGTCACTCTATACGACCGGGTTATTCTGGCTTGTCATTCGGATGCATGCACTGCAATTCTGAAAGGCGGACGCGATCTTCGTGATGACGAGGAAGACATCCTCAAAAGTTTCACATGGAATAAAAATGTTGCAGTGCTGCACAGTGACATTAATGTAGGTATTCTGGTATTTTCACATCACGTCTCACCGTTCACGCACCTCCAGTTGATGCCAAAAGCTAGGACTGCATGGTCTTGCTGGAACTACCTCACATTCTCCAGCTTGAACGACAGGGGTGGACACAAAGCTAACATAAACAAAGTCGCACTGTAAGTTTTGATCCATATCAATCAAAACCCGCCTCCCATACTAAAAACTGCATTCCAGAACATGTAAGCCGATGAAATACCGCACCGTCATATTCAAGTACTCATAAACGGCATCTCTAAGACTACATGAACGAGTTGCAGCATCTGCCAGAGGATCTTCACGGCCCAGTGCTAGTTACCCTAAACCCACCGACAGATCCAGACGTCACTAAGACCGCTGCGCGATTCGCCTACGACCACCCCATCCTCGACACCAAGGTGCGTTTCGTTACGTCTTCATGCCCATTGCCCATATTTACATCAAACCCGCATCCCCTTTTTTCAGGCGATCATCGCACAAAAGGCAATGCCAAATATTCAGGGCCGCGGCGGTGTCCTGTTCGCGGGAGCGTGGCTTGGGTATGGATTTCATGAAGACGGGTTCACGTCCGGTCTGCGCGCCGTCACAGAGCATATCGATGGTGTTCAGCTTCCATTCGAGATAGCTGGCGCAGATCGCGAACCTCGCGCTGTCTTCATTGCTCCGTTCTTCGATTTCTTGGAAGTTACTGGTATACGCGCCATAGTTGGCACAGCTTTGAAATTGGTGCTCCTCCTGGTCAAGTTTATCGTACATTCATATCAAGAGCTCTGTCATATACAGTAGTAACTTAGAGACCATATATTTATACACCATTTTCAAGCCATTAATGCTACATTGACGACAAGTCATGAGTGTGTGGTATGATGCGAAAACGATATCCAAATGATTTCGAGCCCAAGACTAAACCAAAACGCACCAAACAATATATACAATTATGTTAGTCTTCAGACCCGCGTCTTACGTGAGTGAGGCCGAATGTGACCTTCCCTCTTGACTCCGAGTCGTCAGTGGTAGACGGTTCACTGGAACTGCCCTGGGGCGTCTGGTCAAGCGTCGTCTTAGGAGTAGGGGTACTACTCCGAGGCTCTTCGTCGACGAACCGGACCGATCGAGCAGGCGAGACATCCCGCGAGTTATGTTCGCTGGTCTTCAGAGACTCCAACCGTCGATGCTGGATGGAGCGACGGTAAGTGTGCCCAGAGCCCTGGCGGTGAGGCGCATGACTCCTCCCACGCTGATCCTCATCCTCCAACGGCACGATCTCACTCGGCTCAGCTGTTAAGGCGGACGGTGGGTCCTGCTCCAGAAGCTGCCTAGCATGGCTCGAGAACGTCACGCTATCTCCCGTTGATTGTCTTCGTCGATGGCTCCTCGAACTTCTGGCAGCCGCAGGATGAGTTCCGCTTTTCGTTTTCCATGATCTTGGTCGCTTCCTATGATCGCCAGGCAGCTCCCCAAACGAGTACACAGGCCCTTCGCCATCTCCACTTTTGTCCGACGCCCATCCCTCTTCGTCTTCATCACCTTCGGGACTTGCGCCCGTGTTTTCATCGCTTGAGCCACCAGCATGCAAAACTTCTTGGGCTTTTAATTCTAAAGCATGTATATCATGCTTAACATTTTCTTCGACATGTTCAGCTCCCCTATGAATTTCTTCAGGTGCATGATGTAACCTGCGAAGATACGCGCGACCTGCTTGTAGGGCGCCGCCTTCTCTTGCAGAGAACCGGGAGTGCACGCCTCGTTCCGATGGCTTGAATGCGTTATAAATGACCTCAACGTCAACCTGCAAACGATATAAGCATCGCCATCAGCAGTGTCAATGAATCCGCATACCTCTTCACCAGGACCACCTCGTCGTTCAATAATCTTATGCGGGCCTTCCCTCCACTCCGCAGTCGTATCCCTTCCATCAGGTGGGGTCTCCTCCTTCGTATCTTCCTCGGCCTTTTCCAACACAGCTTCCGCCCGCGTCTCCGCACTGCTCGCCTCACCAATCTCTTCTATCTCATCGGGCGACAGTGGCGACGCAGTGATCGTGCTTGCGCGCTTGCTCTCTAGTGCAGACTTCTCCTCTTCCGTCAGTCCGCCCTCGCCACGCTCGAGTCCAGCAGGGTCACGATTTATGATGACGTCTTCCGCACGCGTGACGTGACGCGTGTGTGTTGCCCAGTCAGGTACGGCGGGTGTGGCGTGGCGGGACCACGTACGAGACCCAACAGAATGCACGCGGCGGCCTAGGAGTGAGAATGGGATCGACAGACCGTGAATAGCGACACTGCAGAGTACCATGAATGCAACGATAGGCTGGATGGTGAGTGCCAAGAATTCAGTCTGGTTGGCTGGAGGGTTGTTAGGTTTCGGTAACGTCTGGGCTGCTAATGTGGAAATATATATTGCGCCTGAAATGGTAACACACGTCATATCGGTAAGTTGGAGTGATCGTGTTAGAGACGCTACGCACCGATGCCTATGGGGCCGAAATGACCACTGAAAATGGCTTCCCGGAAAGTTTTTACGTCGGGTATGAATTTATAGAGCCCAATCATGATTGGCAACCTTTTTAACATCAACACTAAAACGGCAATAACGACGAGTCTCCACACGCTAAGGGAGAGGGTCTCGTTGCTGAAACTGTCAAACGGCATCCAGGCGCCGACATAAACGAAGGCAGCGACGTTGAATAATAAGTCGATGACGGAACTGAACACCGATTCCTCGGTCTGGCGGTTGAAGAAACCGTCCCAAGCAAATGCTGTTCCGCAAGAAAATGCTGCCAGGAGGTCATCAGAACCTAGGATTGTCATGATACCGATGGTAAGCAAGGCCAGGGATATGTACTGTGCAACGTAAGACTGTCGGTCGACGAAGTCATTCCGCTGGCAGAATTTCATGAGGTGTCGGAAGCCCCATCCTATCAAGGCGCCCACGGCCACACCCAGGATGACTTGATCTGTCGTAACGGAATCAGCTTAGGAACCGTCACTAAATTGCTTGTCTTACAAAGCCAGAGTAAAAGGAACCAATCTTCAACGGCACGGCCGGTACTGGAGTCCAATATAAGATACAATGCGATGTACAAGAAGGGATACGCTGCTCCATCGTTGCAACCGCTTTCCGCTGCGAGGAGATGACGAAGATGAGCAGGGACGTGCTTGTCGGCGTATTTGCCACCAACAACTGCAGCAGCAAGAATCGGGTCAGTTGGTGTCAAGCATGCAGCGACAGCAAGGCTTGACAAGAATGTCAGGTCAGGTATCAAAGCATAAATCAAGCCTGCCGACACAAACCAACCCTGGTGATGGTTAGCGAATAGGTCAAGGACATATTCAAGACGTCACCCACCCATGTCATGACAGGAAATAGAAGATATAATAAACTTTTCCAATGACGCTTCATATAAGCTTTTGGAAGCTCGACGCCAATGGCGAAGACTCCGATTGCGAGGACAACGCGAGTGAACTCGAGTGTAATTTCATTCACGGTATCCTCAGTGGTATTGTCGCCCCAGCTGCGAGGATCAAATATGCCGGCACCGTAAGGACCTAAAAATAAGAATGTTAAGGCAACGTGAGATTAGAAGCATGATCCGTTGAGCTCACCGATGATGACGCCGAAGAGAAATGCCCAGCATGCCTCGCCAATGTAAAGCTATATACAATGAGCATGAAGGGTAATATTGTCACTAGTTCTGTTACCTTTTCTCGAATGAACAAAGAGAACATGCCAAACTGCAATGATTATCCCATTGAGATGTTGGAGAAGAAGAAAAATCACGCTATACTTACCACGACGACAAAACCTCCGAGACATGCATAGGCAATGTGCGGTATGGTTAAAGAAAGCTGAGAAGATTAATGAGCGCTGCATTGGTCGGGTGCGGGATCAGTGGCTTACCGGCCGGAATAGCATGGTGCGGTGCCGAAGAAGAGTGCTCAACTGAAAAGAAGCTGGATGGTGCGTGCAGTTGGGACAGTGATTGTGCCCACTGTGGGTCATAAAATGGGACGTGGGTCGGTCACGAGTCGTTGGAGTGAAGAGACAAGGAGATGATAGAGGACTGTGCGGCAAGTCGGGGGGTGGTAGCCGAGTTCTATATTCCGAGTTATGTCAGCCAATATAAGTTCAAAAAGCCAAGGATGCAACCTGCTCAGGTCCATGAAAACCATCCCACTTTTATAGTAGCGGCGCTCGGCGCGGGACTCAGTTGCTGGCAGGTGACGGATGTCGCAAGAACGCATGTTCAACGTTAACGACGTCCCTATTTAATTTTCGGCTCAGCAACGGCTCACAGGTCACCCCTCGACCCTTCATTCGTTCGATATACTATCCCGCCAATCAGCTTCACTCTGGACGGTACAGATTAGCCCTATATGCTACAAGCAACTTGATATCAATCATTGGAACCACAGAGGCGCCAGCTTCCTGCACCCACGGACTGCGATTTTCGTACTTAGGTATGTGGCTCAATTTTTCTCTCATGAACTTAACTTCAACATCCAGGAATGGTATTCATCTCCACCCCCGCCGCTTAAAGCACGCGATATCGTTATGCACCCTACGTATAATTTGGGTAACATCGTTGCACGCTCGAATTTTTTTCGTCAGCCATGACCTCACTCAGGCTGATGCGGAGTTCTCCTGTCAAATTCCATCACTTTGGTCTCTCTAGAGTTGTTATTCGGACGTCCATGCCTCCGATTGTCCAGTTGCATCCTGCACCTCTAGCCTTCTATCGTGCCCGTCACATGGTGCCACGAACAGTCCTATGATTGGTGGGGAAAATTTTATACGCATTCAAGATCTGCAGCTGACTCGATATTTCAGGTCGAAGCTATCGTCGATCGCATGTATTTCGGTCTTTCGTCCGGTCGCAGTTCCCTGCACAAGTACTAGTCTAGGGCACTCACATCGCCAAGCACGCTCAGCAAGCAAGCTCGTGATCTGCTCCATTCCCTGACTCAGGGACTATCTTACTCACTCACCCTGACTGTCACTTATCCGTACTGAGCTAAATTTTCTGCCCGGTCGTGAGGCTGTTCGGGGATTCGCCTTGGCTCAATCCCCTTGTTTTTTTACGTACAACGCTCTGGCGTCTGGGTGCGTGTTACTTCGGTGTTGTTATCATAATTACCGGCGGCCGGCAGTGATTGACTGCGTATACTCTTGAATGGAGCTGCTTATGAATATGGGGTTCATTGTGAAGACGCCGGACGGCGCTGCAGAAGCAGCGGAAAGTTTATCATTCATTGCCTTATCAGCCGAGCGAATGCTTTTCACCCTATTATGTCGCTTACCGCAAAGTGCTCCCGCTCCAAAACTATATCAAGCAAGTGTGAGTTTCATTCAGAGTCTCCTGTAACTTTTGCGCTTTGATCTTTTTGCACATCATTGAGAAAGGGGTGAACCCTACTGCGGCTTCGTTTCGCGCATGCATGTGAAGTGTGATCAATATTGTCGTTGGATTTCTGCCACTGGTGTCCTATATTCGTATACACCATAGCGTGAACCATCCACTCCTCTGGAATTCTTTGTTACACCCTTCCTCATGTCTAGAGCAAACTTCGTGGGGACGGGAATACGCCATTGGGTGAATGTCATATTGAAATACGAGCCTCAGGTTTAGAATTTGCACACTGGCATCATTCACGCACTACTGATGGAGAGCAGAGCTCAAGAAACAGGAGGCTTCCGTGGAGATGTGACGAAGGCAACATGCCTTCTGATTCACCATCTTCGTCCGGAGGTCCTGAGGCCTCAATGAGTGAGTCTAGAATCGGCATAATTCTGCAGTCCTGTGAGTGCAAATAGTGTGACGAACACCACTCAGCTCCGGGTGCTTGCAGTTGTGATGGTGTCGATTAATAAATAAGACTGTGAAGGTGCTCGATTCGATCATGACGCCGAAGATGAGAAAGTTTTTTAACAGTCTTGAATCAAACATATACTCAAGCACAACGAAAATGAGACATGACAGTCTTTCTCTTCAAGGCCAAATCATTATCTTGAAGAACAAAGGAAGACATATCATTTCTTCATATTTCGTTTTGATATGCTCTTCTCGCTCCGGATCCTGCTTTGTTTACGAGGCGCGATAGCGGCCTTCTTCACAGCGCCCGTCTTCCTCGCTCGTTCCCTCTCCTTCTCCTTGCCGCGTACAGGCACACCCTGCTTTGCGAGCGCCATTCTCGCTTTCTTCTTCGCCATCCTCCGCGCCAGCCGGTCAGCATCCACCGCTTTTATCTGCTTTCGCTCCTCTTTAGAGAGTGTCGCCAATTTTTCGCCAAGAGAGGGATCGCCCTTTGGTACGTCGATGGGTGGAGCTGCACCTGCACTATTACTAGTGCTTGTAATCTTCGAAGCAGTAGCTTTGTCAGTCGCGGAGCCCTTGGGGAGTATTTTGCAGCGTTGAACGCGTAGTTTGCGCTTTGCAAATTTGAGTTTCAACTCCTCCATCGCAAGGACTTCGTCCACGCAAACACGATCCTTGAAACAGAACTTCAGAATGTCACCCACAGGTAATAATCATATCACTAACCGTAAATTGCACATATGCGAAGCCCTTCCCGAGCTGGGTATCCTTATCCCGTACAATTCTCACTCGTGATACCCAATGCTTGGGTGCATCTGAAACGTCACCAGGAGGCCCGCGTTCGGCAGTGATGAGACTTTCGAAGAACACGCGCAGATCTTCTTCTTTGCTCGCAAAGTCAAGGTTACCAACGAAAACCGATGACTTGGGATCTCCTGCAAAAGTGCCTAA
Organism: Suillus clintonianus; assembly: GCF_016758775.1. NCBI lineage: Eukaryota > Fungi > Basidiomycota > Agaricomycetes > Boletales > Suillaceae > Suillus > Suillus clintonianus. The sequence goes on from NW_024539328.1 coordinate 12,783, forward strand.
GAGAGCAGCTTGTTTTCCAACGCTATCCGCAGGCCTGCCCAAAGAATCTACACGGATCGTGCGTTCCATGAAAACAGTCCCGTTGCATTTCTCGACAGCTAAACGAGCTGCCTCGTGCGGGTCCATGACTGGTAGAAGGGGAGGCAAGTTCGAAGGCCGCTCTTTCGCAGGAGGGGGATATGCGAAAACGACGTATGCATTAACCGAATCGGCGCTAGGGTGAAGTTCATGGTTGATAAATGCAACTTTTTTTTTCTGACTCGGAGTAAGAAACTTCTTTTCGTCGATCTTTGGCTCATCTGCCGTGGGATTAGTTTTGCGCCACGAGGATGTTCGATCTCGGTCGTGCTGCCGCGGGGTCTTTTCTTTCGCATCGTCATCGGGAAGTTTGCTAGTGGGGTTTTGGAATGCAACGGAGCGGAATCTTGCGGATTCGATTTTTGCTGTGGGAACGAGTGATAGAATGTGCCTATGCAGCTGTTTCTGCAAAGGCTGTCGCATATTCAGTGTTCATGCCATTATTAGCGAGGATTTAACGACTCACCCGCTTCTGAGCTACCTCGGACGAGAGATTGCCCACGAAGATCGTGCGCGAGTTGCGCTGGTCCTCGGATTCATCTGACGGAGCGTGTTTCCCCTTGCGAGCGGATATGCGTTGGTTGGACTTCGTGCTGCCATTGAGCAGTGACTCGTGTACGAGCGTAGATGGCCCACTCTCCTCCTCGGGGTCGGAATTGTTGACAGGTTCACCTCCTCGGCGTTTGATGCTACTGCTCTCCACGGCTGAGATCTCCTTCGTTTCCTGAGCTTCTAATTTTCTCTTCTTGACCTTTGCTTTCTTGTCCTCTCCCTGCTTGTCACGTTTTGAAGGATGGGAATCGTGTTGCTGCGATTCTTTGGGTGCAGCCTTGTGCTTTTTCAAACTATGGCTCTGCTCTCCCTCCGGTTTGCGCTTCTTGTCATTGGATGCCGCAGTACTGCCATTATCTTGGACCTTGAGCAGATATAATTCAATGTAGACCCGCAAAAAAACATGGAGGCCAGTAAGACGCACCTGGGTCTGAAAAAGTGCATCTAATTCCGTGTCGATAGTTTTTTGCTTGCTCGTAGCTTTCCCTCCGAGTAGAAATGATGAGAGACTCATCATTGCGTGAAGGAAGGCGCGGATTTAAATGGTGAGATGGTGTAAACCTAGATGATGAGTGTCGGAGGTCCGACAAGGCGGAGTGGCTGGAGTCTTAGCTCGCTGTCACCATCCACGCAATCTCCTCCTTAAAGTTAAACTAGTACCAGCCTTTGTCATGGCTGAATCGTATAAGAGTACGACGTGACCAAGTAAACCGTCAAGGTGCCTCCTTTTCTCTCGTCTTTTTAGCTTGGTTGCTTAACAGCCTCATAATAAATTGTTTTAGGGCTTGTTGTATGGAAATCACAGGTTCGGGCCATACGACTTTATCATAAAGCTTCCAGTGCATGGTGATATACCACTGCATTGTGCTTGCAAGCCCCGGGCATTGGTATATCATTCTGCCAGGATGTTGTACTTTGGTAAGTCCAGCGACTAAGTATTATATGTTCCCGCGATGTAGTCTCTGGATAATCCGATCATACTTATCACAGGGAGTAATCTGAGGTTCGAACTTCGGGCATGTTGCATAGTTGCAGCGCCCAAGTCTTCAAAGTTGGACCATGCAGTGTTTTCTCCGAGGTTTGTTTGTATTTTTGTGTATAACAGATACGGAGGGCTTCGTGGTCACAGACGGCGATCTGAGATGTCACATTTACAACGCGGAAACCTTGCTTCAGTTCGTGAACTCCAACACTGCTGGCAAACTTGTTTATCCCGTTCGCTGGGGCGAGGGCGCTCTGACCTCGTTATCGAGTCTATCCTTCCCTGCCCGTATTTCAAATATTGCTTCCGAAGGCTATCTGACTGCGATAATACAGGCATAAGTTTCACCCTACCACAGTGGCGGTTCTCAATTCACCCATGCCAAGGACACTGCTCTTCCCAGTTTGCGTCAAACAGCTGATCACTCCTCAGATAGACACTATGACGTGGATTCTAATATAGTGAGTTGCATATCTGGTGTAAATTTAGGTGATGATGTTTCGCGATAGGGCGAGGATGATAACGAATCTTGAGTGTCACTATTCCAGTTTGGCAGTTGCGGGTTTCGCGGGTGCGGAGGAATGTTCAATCAACAGGGTCCTATCGACAACGGCGTCTGATTTCGAAAGGCCATACATATCAGGTATGCTTCTGATGTATTTGATATTGATTGAACTTTACCTGCCAATGTAGGACCATCGTGCACTATGTACATAGTTCCATGCTTCCCCGCAACACGGCTCTGCCTTCATCGATAAAGAGTTGGTTTCACTGCAGCAAAACGCTTACTTGCAGCTAGTCACTTCATGTGTCACCCTGACTGGGGTGGGTGAGTGGGTTCTGTAACTTCTGTTCCATCGATGGTTGACGCTCAACCATCACCTCAACAGGTTGATATCTCACCAACGCGTGGCCCTGGCTTGATTTCTGATTTGACTCGCATAAGAGTAAGCAGCCCCTCGTACACTTTAGTCTTTCAAGCTATCTCACGTTATCGATGAGATAACATGCTGTAATTGAACACGGAGAGCCGTTGACGTGATTATGTTGTACAGTTCTGATATCGACCACCCTCACGCCCGTGATATGCCAGGCTATTCCAATTGAAGATTGCTGTATCCAGACTCGCGGAGACGTGCGACACAATGTCTATTCAAAAACTTGATAAGGGCAGCAGCTCTGAGTTTTCCGAAACGATCGACTCCATGTACATGTGGTACAAGAAGGCCAGATCTGCTATGCATATCCGGATGGCATGTCCAGATGTGAACCGCAACTTGTGCCTTCTAACCATCTTGAAGCTTTCCAGTAATAACCTCACCCGATCTTCCTTTCTATTTGGTCTGGACTTTGCCTGAGGCAGACTGATAATTGCTCTCTTTGCTCTCCTTTTTCTTTCATATTTGTCAGACTCAGCAAAGGCATCTTATCTCATAGCACGTCACTATTGCGGCGTCTCGCTGCGGTCGGCTGTGCTGTGTAGGACACCCTGAGCAGTTGGAAGTTGATTGGGACACAGTCCGTTCACCCAAATCTGTGGAGGCTATGCCAATCGGAGGACCGAGTTTCTCTGCGAGTAGTATTGATGTCTGGCAGATATTCTGTGACTACGGAGAAGGGTTATCGCGAGTCCTGTAGGAAAAGGGCAACGTATGAAGGTGCAAGAGACAATAGGGAGACGGAAAAAGAGACGAAGCTCGAAGGTTAATCCTCCAAAGCTCGCAGCCTCCTCCAACAAGGTCTCGAGTGTCCGAGATGCTAGAGAGTTGGCCACTCTTCAAAAGCGCCTTGACTAAATCGGAAGAAACTAATGTTGCCCGTGTCCACAGCCGCGATGACTATGTTCTTTTTGCCAGCCTTCAATGCTGCAAATGGATGCGGTCGTAGTTGAGATGCTATGGGCGGTGCTGGTGATGGCAACAGCCACGAGAAAATACGTCTGAATTTCGGTGGGTGGACGGGCGACATGACTGCTGCTGGGGGTGGTTGAACTGTCGGAGGTGCACCACGCCTTCGTGGGAGAGGCGGGGGAGTTTCTGGAAGAACATCGAATAGCTCCGTCAATTCGTACAGAGAGGGCACAAAAGCGGTTCGCGCGCTGTTATACAAAGGTCAGCTGGCAAGCCTCGCTAATCAATTTTATGATCTTACTTGATGACAACGATTTGGAAATCAGGTTGTGGCGGAGAAGTTTTCCGGAAGTTGGTCGAGGGCTTGTACATGTTGTAGAATATCTTGTATGGGGACGAGGGTACGACAGGAGTCGCACGACTGGAATGAGGCGCGATGGAGTGACCTGCAGGTATGACTCGCAGAGACTTAAAGATCTTTCCTGGATAAGACTCGTTATTGAGATGCTCAAGTGGAGTAGAATGGTCCCAACCATATGATTTATCGTGATGTATCCACCGACTTATCCTGAGTGGTCTCCACCAATTCAACGTCCCTCTCCAAAATCTCAAAAGTCTTGTGGCACACGGCGAGAAAATTGACGACAATCTTCGAAAAAATGACAGAGCTCCGTCACTTGTTAGGCGGGGTGGCGGTACTGGATAGCTAGGGCTGGGTGGATCTGTGCGGGTGACAACATACCCCAAACGCCTTAAGTATGCAAAGACCTATGAACGATATTGAGTTGTGTATGCCAAAAACTCTGTTATTTTTATCACCTGATATTTTTCGAGCGTCAGGTCTTCCTTTCCAATTATTTCTGCAAAAGCTTGTTGAACAGACATGGGAGCACCCTCAACGTCACCCAAGCCAGTCAAATCCACTTGAATGTCCTTCCAGCAGAACAGAGCACCCCTTTCAATCAGATAAAGCGCCTCTTCGGGCAGTAACTCTAGTCTCTTCTGGAGTTTTGTCGAGCCATTTTCTGTGGGCGCAGGCCGTGCTGCTGAATGGCCCATGACAGAAAAGTGAATACCTCTGGCGACCGTGACGTGCACACGAGATATTTGCGGGCACCAGATGCCATAGCTGGCGGATTTACTACGCGGTAATCAGTATTTCTTATTGCTACACAAACAGAAGAAAGATACCTAGATATAGCACGATCAGCTTTGAGGGCGTCGAACATCGCAGCGCGCGCTCTGTCCAGTACATGAACCTGAAGACCTGAACCCCCTCCTGGAGCGGGCTCAAAATCTTTCTCTCCACGTTTTGGGATTACCGGACGCACGGTGCCAATCTTTCTGCTGCGCTTAGTATACAATGTATGCACGTATGATGTTCACGGCTCACGGCAGTTTTGTCCAATCCAGACCTCCATCTTCATCACCCGAAGATTGTTCCTCTTCAGCTGGATCCAGAGCTGACGTCACAGGCTGAGGTCGTGGCCTTTCTAGCGCGTCGTCCATGTTAACGTCTGTGATTTGCAGCAACTAGAAAACGTCGGGTCAAGTTGAAGTTGCAGACAGGGCAAGTCATATCCATCATGATGATCAAATCAGGAAACATTCAAATTACGTTACCTTTTAGGTATAGTCACACGAACATTTTGGTGCGAAACTTTGGCGAAAGAGTTTCGGAGTCGACCACAATCATGGCAGCAGAACGGAAACCGACGTTCTTCCAGTCTCTCGCTGTGCGCAAAGTTCCTTGCAAGACGAGAATATGTTCTGTGCCAACGTGACATCCCTCATAGGCTGGCGGACTGGCAGGAACAGCGGTCGACCTACTATTCTTCCCGATAGACACCGTCAAGACGCGTCTGCAGTCTGCACAGGGATTCGTAAAGGCTGGCGGCTTTCGGGGAATTTACAAAGGTGTGGGCAGTGTGGTTGTTGGAAGCGCCCCAGGAGGTACACATGAAAAATGTTGTCGTGTGATGATCGTTCTGACACGGAGATTACAGCTGCTGCATTCTTTTCTACGTATGAAGCCATGAAGCACTCGATTCCTCTTCATGGCCAACTTGCGCCTGTGAACCATATGTTATCCGCGTCTGTGGCAGAAGTGGCAAGTTCTTTACTTGCAAAATTATTTTTCGCAAATGAATCTTTTCTCGCTCAGGCTGCTTGTTTGATACGCGTTCCTACTGAAGTCATCAAGACCAGGACGCAAAACATCGATGTATGGTGCTTCGACATCTTCGTTTAAAGCCGCAACGCTTGTCCTGCAACATGACGGCATTCGCGGGTTCTATCGTGGTTTTTGGACTACTATCATGCGCGAGGTAAACGAATGCATTCTCACGCCCTCTATGATGATCCACTAATCTAGTGCTTGTACTTCCAAGATACCCTTTACATCACTCCAATTCCCGCTATATGAGTTTCTCAAGCACCGATTATCAATATATCTGGACAGAAAACCCCTATATGCACACGAGGCTGCCGTCTGTGGGAGCATAGCCGGAGGAACTGCAGCAGCACTAACAACCCCGCTCGATGTCCTCAAAACACGCGTTATGCTCGATCTCAGAGTAGGTCTCTGTTATGAATCTTCATGGCATGTCTTAGACGTATTCAGGACCCTTCGAAGCAGCAAGTGCCGAGTCTTCCTGCGCGATTTCGGCAAATATACGTGCAAGAGGGCGCAAAGGTTCTTTTTGCAGGTATAGTGCCGAGAACGATGTGGATATCTGCTGGGGGAGCCGTCTTCCTTGGCGTCTACGAATGGGCGGTTCATGGTTTTATGAGCACCTGAGGGACATCATCTACGATTATTTGCACCCGCTCATCAGTTATCACCATATCATTTATTTACAGCGTACAGCAAGATCGATTGTGATAGATATACAACAATTAGGGTCAACTTTGCTGCTTTATGCTACCCAGAATACCCATTGCCCAACCTTTATCACCATAAAGCTTCTCAGCGAAGAAATTGCCTAAAACTTCTTGCAACTGCCCTATAGTTATAGCATCGCCCTCGTCCGTTGCATCTAGCGACTCAGGCATGTCTGATGCGGGATGCAGAACATGCAAAGCGGTCTGTTGGATACTCAACACGCGTGATCGCACAAATTAAAACAAATACTAACCATGACGGATTCGACGAGGGGGCCGGTCTCTCCTCGTGTACATTCACTTCCCACAACTTTCACTCCGCCACCCTCCACGAGTCCTTTCCTTACCGCCTCCTTTCCGATTCCCACCAGGCCACGGATGGCACCTTCCCGTGTGCCTTTGGATTTGTCTGATGATATGAGAGCAACGAGGAGTGTTTTCATAATTCGTGGTGAGAGTGATGGGTACGTCGTAGAATGTTGGGTAAGCAAACGGGAGAGCGTCTGAGCGGCAGATGTGCGCAAGTGGGTAGCATGCGATGGTGGAAGCGTGGAATGGAGAAGAGTTGACAGGATAGCTGGTAATAATTGGTGGAGCTGTACAACATCAATTTGCTGAGCTGTAACGGGTTGAGAGTGTCGCTCACATAAGGTTCAATGAATAATGTGTTGTTCTCGAAGATGGCGCTAACGACGTCCAATAAAACCTCCAACGACCGTCCATCCGCTTCAGTTTGAGCACCCTCTTTTAGTGCGGTCACAACGCCCTCTCCAACCCAGCGAATGAGGTAAGGCAAGAGCGCTTGTAGCCCGGCATCATTGCGCAAACTCGCAAGGGCTGCTGTCCGCTTAGTAGAGTCAGCAGTAGGCGGCAATAATGACGCTGTAAGCCGCGTATAATACAGCTGTAGCTCTCGTGATAGCACTTGTTTGACGAGATGCTGCTGTTGCTGTTGTTGCTTCTTGACAGTAGAACGGCTTTCTGACGGCGGGGTCAATGGGAATGCACCGTTTGCTTGGGGTGGTGATTTCGTAATTTCTTGATCGACGTCCTTCGGTATTGCTGGTGGATTTTCTGGAATGAGAGGCTGGACACCTTCAACTGCAAGCCAGTGAGCAGTCCAGCTGACCCCTTTTGGCAGGGTAATTTTCTCCTCTCGGAGCACGCGGTCAAAGTCGATCTCTTCGTCATCCACGAAGTAGACAGGGCCTACATTAGCCGAGTTCGGGAACGGCAGAGCGCGTCTAAATACTGGTGGATTATGTGGATTGTGACCATAAAGAGGTTCGATGTTCAGAACTCGAAGGGCCTGGTCAATGTCTGAAGTTGTTATCGTAGTTCGTCGGGCATGGCGCATGAACCGCGAGGCTTCCTATTATGTCCTTAGCTTTCTACTGAGCGTGTTTATACGCAAATCGCGCACCTCTATGACCTGATGAATGCGATACTCGACATCACTCGCAAGTGAGGATGCTACTGTCTCGGATAAGTTGGCAATGCCCAGCGACTCGGCGACGTCCTGCAAATGTCGGCTTCATCTCGTCGCATAAATTGACACTTTTGTGATGCATACTCTGACCGAGTCTGACTTGTATATCCCTGTTTGATGTGTCTGAGCAGCTTTCGCTTTGGGTTTGCTCATCGTGATCGACGTTAATGACAGCTCCTCGATTCCAGGCGCTTCACTATAATGGCTGTGTCACGTGCACATCAACCTGAACTTCGGAGTCGTCGCAGCCAGGCCCCCGGAAGCTCCCCCATATGTCTGTCCGCCCATCGACCTCATTTTGGCTCTCAAATCTGCTATTTTTCGGGTGTAAAATCTGCTATTCCGGACAGACATGTCACGTGTCACACGGTCTGACATATGTGACACCGCAGCAAGATGTGACACGACGAAGAACACATAGTATCTCAGTGAACAAGAGTGGTATGTAACGACGGATGCATCTCAAACACACCCATTGTACGTATCTGTGATATAGCATTAAGTAGAATTCAGCTTTCGTGATCCTACCCCCAGAAATCTTGAGTCTAGGTAATTTTTGCTTAACCTGTGGTGCGGTCAGCGCTACCCAGTGGCGAGCATTGGCATTGGACAGTTCCAATGCCCGTGAGTTTGTTGCTTTGAGAGCCCCTTTGCCAATGTGATAGAGAATGCTGCTTGCAGGAGCATGTGTATGGATCTCGTACTGGTAGCGGCTGGGAAGACGGGAAAATGATGGGACAGCATCGGGCGACACATCTTCGTCTTCATAGAGCTGTGTCGTACTCGTCGGCATTAGAAGCAGCAGCCTGAAACAGTGAACGTGTTAGAACAAATATTATGGCGCGGAATTTACTCACTGCAGTCTCCAGTGGAGGGTAAACTCGAAGTGAGAGAAAGGACAATGTGGAGACACTCGTCGTGGATTGAATGGAACCATAACAACTGTTGGCACCTTTCCTGTACAAGTCAAGCACTTCGCCAATGTAGAACCGTACAGCAGTGTGCATAATCACATAGGAGCCGCGTTCGAGCGGAAAGAGGCTAGATATATTTTTCGTAAGCAAGGTTCGGCAATTCTAAATAGCGTTGGTGTTGAACAGTCGACGAGGGGCGACATTTATAATATGACACACCTTGGGGCTGTATCACCCGAGCAATAGCATTCGACACCTGTTTCCAGCGCAGTTCTCGTGCCGTCTTAACTGGTGCAAAACTGCTATCTTGCTTCTGCAGGATAACAAGAACACTGCCTGTGAATCCTTCACAGCCTCCTCAAGGTCGTCACATAGTGCGGAATATGCTGTGACTTCTCGTGCAGCACTCTCGGCAGTCTGCAAATGGCCTATACCTGATATATCTTCATCATCCAGATTGTCGTCTGCCATATCGTCAAGGTCATCAAGGTCGGTATCATCGTGGTCTCCCAGATCGTCAATGACCTAGAAGCGTCAATCAAGGACAAACCACGAATTAATTATGATGACGACACATACCCTAGCATCATCCGATGCTTGCTGTTGGTGATTGCTAGATAGACGCGGGGCTCGCAGTGGAGTGAGCGTGAATGTCTTGCCGTTCGCCAAGATGGGCACTCGGATGCGGAGGATCTGCTTGCAAATCTGGGCAGCCTCACGGTAGGCAACCTCGACGATCACATTGAGCTGTTGAGTAGTAAATCGTGAAAAGCTGGTCTGTGTTGGTCTCAATTGATGGCTGTCTGACTGTCATTTTCCTATATTTTGTGATTGACAGCGCCTGACAGGTGCCGGCCGGCCGTCAAAAATCTGCTATCTAAGGACAGACCTCGGGTAAAATCAGCCTCAAATCTGCTATCTTAGGACAGACATTTGGTCAAATTTCGCTCTGAAATCTGCTATTTTGCGGACAGACATTTGGTGGAGCTTCCGGGGGCCTTCGCAGCCTGTGAAGTTATTACTTGGTCTTATAGACAACAGCCTGCATAGCTTCCAGCTGGAATCGATCTGAAGAAGCGATGACAGAAAACCAATACAACCTCGACAGTCCTTTGACCTTTACTTATAAAGAGGTCGACGGAATCAGCGTCCTGCTTGACGTCTATCTTCCACCACACGACGTCAACCAACAATGCACCCAACAGGTGAAGCACCGCCCGGCAGTCGTCTACTTTCACGGAGGAGGATTTGCCGTAGGAAATAGACGGAGCTGGTTCCCTACTTGGCTGAAAAGTCAGTTTCAGCCCTGCTCCAAGTCCGACCCCGCTGCCTTTCTCCCATGCTGACTACAATAAAACCTCTGGTACTAACGCGATCCCCCAAGGCCGTTTGTCCGCACGTGGTATCATATTCATCAGCGCGGATTATCGTCTTATTCCTCCAGGAACCGGATACGATGTGCTCGCTGATACCAAGGACGCCATCGCATTTGTCGCGGGAGATTTAAATGTTCAACTCAATCAACAGCAGGCTGGTCTTAGCTCTGGTTCACATTTCCGTATTGATCCCGCATCGATCGGTGTAGCTGGAACTAGCGCGGGTGGGTTCTGTGCATATTTATGCGCTATTCATGCAGTCCCGAAACCGAAAGTAGTTCTCAGTTTGTATGGTATGGGAGGCGATTTATTAGTAAGTCCCGTCTTCAGACCTCCAACAGTTTCTGATTGCATCAACATTCTGTACTTCAGACAGACCACTATATCGCTCCCAAGACGCAACCTTTCCTTCGGGGAAGAGAAATGCTAGATCCCGCACGGTTCTCCGAATATATACATCCGTTCGGCAGCCTCCCAAGTACATCAGACTCACCACTTGCATACCATCCACTGTCATATCACATCCCTGGATATCCTGCGAACCCACGAATGCTAATCTCACGCTTATACCTGCAGCTCGGGGTCGCCTTAGACTATATCACGGGCCAGCATGAACCAAGTCTCAGCACTACGTTACGCCAGGCCATCCATACTGAAGGTCCATTCGACGAGGCACTCATTGCTGATCACAAGAACATTTTCCCTCAGTTCAACGTTACATCGGATTGGCCGGCAACATACCTCATCCATGGAACTAGTGACACAGCTGTCCTCCTGCGGGAGTCTCGCAATTTGCATTCCTTACTCACGAAGGCTGGCGTTGAAGTCGTATTGGAAGAACTGCCAGGTCGAGAGCATTCATTCGATTATCAACCAGGCGCAGAGCTGGAAAACAAAGGATCGTATGATACAATTGTCCAGTTCCTTTACGGCCACCTAACTTAAAACCAGTACTTAATTTGATAGATGACTCGGACTGACTCTTAGTCACGGCGGCTAGATAGAGACACAGTAGACCAAAACGCAATCAACACATGTACAGCATCGAGTGCAGTATTTAACAGGCTTCCTCAGACGTGCGCGTTATGTTTGGCCGTTTCACAACCATGGCTTACAGAATTGTCCCCGTCGCCGAACCGGTGACAAACGAAGACATCGACAAATATAAAGCACTTCGCTTGACGTCCCTCAAAATTGATCCTTCCTCATTCAGTTCCACATACGAACGCGAGATTGCATTCACGCCCGAGATCTGGGCACAACGGCTCACATCGCGCTTTAAGCGCACATTCATCGCGTCCGTGAAGGACGAGGGGAGCATCGGTGTCGGCGAAACATGGGTCGGAATGATCTCGGTACTCGGACCTTCTGAACTGATTCCTGCTACATTGGAACCATTCGAAAGGGCGGGAGTAGGAGCAGACTGGGATATGTATTTCGTAGCCGGGATGTGGGTGCACCCAGAGCACAGGGAAAGGGGTCTAGGAACGAGTCTAGTGAAAGCAGGACTGGAATGGGTACAGACGAATGTGGATCCGATAAATGATTCAGAGGGGAAGAGAGATAAAATGGTCTTGTTATTGGTCGGGGATGATAATGCGAGCGGCCGCGCCCTTTATCAAAAGGTGGGCTTCACAACTTTGACAAGCATGCCCCAAGCAAAAGGAAATAGTTACATGGGTCTGAATGTTGCATGATTAGTATTTATTCACTTAAAGGTATTTGACTCCTTGGATATTCCCTTCGAATTTTCCGAGTCGTTTGCAATCAATGGGTGTGGCAACCTGGGCATCGGGTGTTCAGAGCTCCTAGAAAACTTTCCAAACTCATCTGAATATGAGTGACGCTGTACAGTGATATAATTACCAAGGGGTATACAACAATGCTAAAGGGTCTGTGATAATAGTCGTAGCCGTTCGGATCGTGATTCGTGAACTTAGAGCCGAGGAGAAGAAATCAACACGTCTTGAGACCTGTCTCCTTGTCACCATCGTCCTGAATATCCGCGCAATGCATTAAATCGTCCCGCTTCCGCAATCTCTTCCACACAGCCGGAACGAACCCTGCGATCTGCTGACCTATGGTTCTCCAGCTTGAGACCTTGGATGGGTCCACAACTTTCTCATCCTTGTCTGGTGGCCCAGCGGTATACAAAGACCCAAACACAGATAATAAAACCAAGGAGATTGCAACTGCAACAGGTGTGCGAGTTTCGACATCTGTCCTTCTGAAAGCAATCTCGCAAAATGCAATCGTAAACAAAATCAGGCTAGCGGGTGGAATGACTATGAGGGTGTTGATGAATTAGAGATAAGCAATCTCACCCCCACATCAGCAAGACATACGGCAGGCTGCAGATAACCGCAAGCCTCTCAAGACCGTATCGTTCAAGGAAGATCCGCTTCAAGATTGTGATCTGCACCATTATTAGCGGTTTCGGGGATAAATGATGACAACCTCTTACCGCTTTCACAGGAGTATCAGCACCCTTTGCGCGGTATTGTTTGAAAATAACAAGACCAATGATAATACTTCCAATGCTGCAGATGACAGAGCAATATATGACAATCTGTGCCCCTGACCTTGAACTGTCGGTACTGCTTGCATCTACACTTGCAATCGCCAAAAAGCCGATGTTCGTGCTAAGCAGGACAGTTGCCTGGTATATAGATGAGCTGCGTAAAACAATGACGCCTCTGTAAATCGTACCAGCAGATTGGAATCGCGGATACTGATATCGACCTTATTCACAAACTTCTTCCACCGCGCAAGTGAGAAATTGTCTCGAAAGCTGTGTAATTCACTTGCGTAGACTTCCACGGACTTCAGCATTAATGGAGAAAAAAGCGCCATCAACATCGAGCGTTGGTAAGGTTCCGAATTTGGCTCAGAGTAGTCGATGTCGAAATAGTCGTCGTTTTGACCGTATGAGCTTCGCAATATGCCGATATCTGATGCATGTGCGGGAAGTCAACAGAACACTTGACCCAGAAAATCGGGCACGAACGATATAGCACCATGAATTTTGCTATAACATATCATGGGTCAATGAAAGGAGTCGAAAATATATCAATTCGTACCTATTGTCCAAGCTGAGCGCCCATCCTCGCTCTTGCTCTGAGCTAAATTTTAAGCAGCTGAGCGCTGAAAAGCGAGTGGAATTCAAAATGATGGTCACGTACGCTCAATATTATTCACAACTTCCAACATGGTTGAGATATGATCTGCATCATAGGGTGATGTTGAGAATTTCGAAGTTACGCGATCTGTTTCGAGTTACCACCGACAGTATTTGACACAAAACAACGTAAATACCTGCAGATGCTTGGACCAAAATGCTCTTGAGTTCACGGATGACAACTTCTGTGACGTTGAGTGTATTCGGAAATAGCTCGCAATGCTTCCTGTTCGAAGTTGTACGACTCAATTATTTGGCAAGTTGTCCATTACCCACCAGTACTGTGCTTCAGCGCCTAAAAAGCAAGGTCATTCGTTTGCATGTTTGAGGATGAATTAAACCTTACATCTGGAAGTTGACCCCATAGATCCGTCACATTCTTCTGATAAGCAATCTAGGTCGAAACTTTGCAACCAAAAGACTCGCTTGTGAGTATGAGAAACAAAATAATACCCGAAATTGGGTTTTTGGTCTGCACCGACGGAAGATAAGAATAAGTCCAGAACGAGAGTCATCTCGGACTCGGCATCATCAGGGGCGGTCTCCTTCAAACCGCAGAGTAGCTGGGTGATGACGTTATGTAAGGCGCTCGTTTCACGACTCGGACACACAGTGCTGCACACTCTCTGTGTTCGGTGTTAACTTGGTAAGTGACGGACATTCTACTTACTCACCATCTCAGGCTCATCGTGAAAGTAGTTCGTACCAAAATCTGGATGCCGAACACTGATCCAACCGGTGGGGAGCCCAGATTGTCTACACAATGTATATGCAGCATGCTAGATTAGAACAACGCACGGCCTTACTTGTCATCCTGAACAGCGTTTGGAAGTGCTCTCTGAACATGAGAGTGATTAACTGGACTGGGTTAGAGGGTATTAATCTCCTTGGAGGTGAATACTGCAAGAGGTGGGTCACTAACGCTGGACTTCTTTTCCTTCGTATGGTGGATGGTGCCAACGGTCGAAAGGAGTATTCAGAATTCATTGGTATGTACCAGTCGTAACACTGGCTCCAGTGGTAAGGTGATCTAGAATGTTGCAACTCAGACCTCTGCTAGTGAGACTACCAAGCGGATTTTGGACATGTGGATTAAAACGCGGAATCGTCGTGGATGGAAGCGCTTAGCTAGGCTATAGGTGCACGTGAACTGACTGGTAGGGTACCACAAGGCTCAAGCTGCCGAATAATGCATCGAACAAGCGCGTAACAAGTTGAAACGAATATTAATAGAATGCTAACCCTGGAATGGGTGATTAGTAAGCTTGTCCGACTCGATCACTGCTAGCCGCTGCATCATATAGTCGACCGTACACCTTCCGATCTCAATGCAAACTGGTCGCCCGATGAGAAGAAAGCAAAACACGATAAACGAGGTACTCCTCCAAGCCCGACACTTTCTGAACGGATATTCCACGATGGCTGAGCTGGAACACTATCCAAGCATGTCAGAACCTCGCCACTATAAATGCAGCCAGTCATATTTTCGCAAGAACCAGCACCAACCAGGAGTGCCAATAGCAACAGCAACTCATCTCCATCCTGTGGCTCGATACTTGAGTCAGACTTAATTTAAACTTGTACTTAAAGGTGGCCATCGATTCGCGCTCTGACTCTCAAATCTAGGACAGCCTAATGATTTGTTTCATTTTCAAGTGTATACCCTTGGAAGAGCGCTGGTGCTGGGTCGTTCTTGACATATCTTTCACAATTGTTAGACCACTCACTGGCAGTACTGAGGCCCGCTGTGCAGGTGAGCATTCACGAATCATAGTTCTCCCGCTGACGAATGGTTCAACAACGAAAACAGATCAGCCGATCGATGCATGCTGAGTTTGCTGACATGTGTCATATCACAAAACCGGCTTATCTTTACGCACGCACATCGGGGTCTCATTGAAGTATTGTCATGCTGACAGTTGCCACTTCGTTGCTTTCTAAACGAGACGTAACGAAACTGGATCGTACTGCTTCACAAAATTTGAATTCAAGTCACCTCGCCGCTCGAGGCCACCTTCATCCGACAACAACACTAGTAACCGTCCCGTCAGTATGTCATATTTTCATTTATATTCATGTGCTCATGCATAGCACATTATATCCTTCAGCCCGTCTGTGGGCCAAAATTGTATGTCAGTCATCTCAGGTCATCCTTGGCAATGGCTCGATCCGCCTTCGAAGGATTCAAATACCCCAAAATCAAGACGATCCCCGAACGAATTTGAATAACACCATTGACTAACAACTGTGGGAGAGCTAGGCATGCCAATTTCTCATGCACTTGCAGCCCCAGCGGCGGCTGTCTGTGGTTGTGTGGGAGATCCTAGATGATCGCGCCCTGGACATATTATGATATTCCAAGGCAACTTTTCAAAAATGGTGGTCTTATGGCGTGTGTGCTTGAACTTTGCTGTCATTCATTCCGTCAGAGGTGGATAATCACAATGAATCCTGACTTAAGTAGCAAGTTCACATTTTCCGTCTCCATCCTCCCTTCATAATGCGCCAGACCAGGCTGGCAGTCAGCGTGTGGTCCCTCCTATGCCTTGGTGCACATGCAGCTGATTATTCGGATGCATCGTTGTATCAGAGCAAGCTAACAGTGGCAGGCAATATTCGTTCAGCCATGCTGGCTTCTATCAGGACTAGGTAAGCCACCATATCATAGCTCAACTGCAGGTTGACTCGTGCTGAGGTTTAGTTGGGAACAAGGAACTGCAGCGGGCGGCATACTCGAATTCGATGATTCAGAATACTCTGTCTTTGGATCTTCCCCATTTGTTTATTGCGGGATATCCCCCCTCTCAACTCTGCAACTAGCTTATAGCGCTGCTGTCAGGCAAAGTTCTGACGGTCGCCTCAGCCAAGAAATCGGTGATGCTCAAGACGGCGCTGCATTGGATGGTGCCTCCGCTGGATCTGCGGTCCTGCTGGGTAAACACCCCTTTGTTGTGTTGGAGAATTGAATTTTCAACTACTGAGACAGGCAGCTTTACTGATACATCTCGGCACAATTATTGGTTGAACGCGGCTGACGCCCAACTGAACTTTGTGTGTTCTGCAGTCACTTCTCCTTGGACTGACTGGTGACTCCTAATTCTTCAAGATACTCAACGTAGCTCCTCGTACCTCTACTGGAGCTATTTCTCATCGTGCTGACTCACGTCAATACTGGTTCGATGTTTGCCATCTGCAATATGTTTGAAAATGCTCAACATGACTAAACAGGGCAGATGGCGTCTACATGGGGTTCCCCTTTATTGCATACTTTGGGGCAGTCACCAACAACGCGACTCTCCTTCAGATTGCATACGATCAATGTCGCTTGTACCGCGATGCTTTGATTCTAGACGGTCCCACTGGAAAACTCTGGGGACACATTTACTCTGACGATACAAAAGAGTGGATAGATGAAGGTATCTGGGGAACTGGTGAATACAACCGTGGTCTCTACAAACGCAATAAACAGCTTACGATCGCACGAATTTTATGCAGGTAATGCGTGGGCAGCACTTGGCATGCTACGTGTCGCAGTGACGATCCAGAAGACCGAGCACTCTTCAATGATGGCTTCTCAGATTGCTGCTCTTACCTCATGGATAAAGGAAATTCTAGACGGCGAATTCGCTGCCCTGGTAATGACGAATCTCTCCTGAGCCCCTTGATGACTGACATCATGTTCTCGACACAGACGTCAGACAATTTGATTCCGGACTATATCACCGGGGGTCCGTCCTTCTCTGATGCAGCGTCCTCCGCTGCCCTCGCCTCTGTGGCATATCGGGTTGCACATTTATACCCCCATCAATTCGGCTCAAACTACACAGATGTGGCTGCGAAAATACGAAATGCCGTTGTGGGCAATATCACGAACCTCGGGACCCTGCAGCCTATAGTCGATCCCTTGGCTTGGACTCAAACAGGATTGCTGAGTACAGAGTCACAGGCATTTGGGCTGATGATGTTCGCGGCATGGAGAGACTGGATTGGCGTCTGAAATTTGAAAGCCAAAGCATTTTTTTTCTTCTCCCATCATCTCTGGTTCCACTCGTTTTCTTGTTACGCTCATTGGAAACAAAGCCTTCGTTTCTCATTCGCCACTCCTTTCGCCTCTTTGCAACAAATTGTACTCCAAGTTGTCATGCAGTGCACTGTCACTTGTATACCGAAACACTTATCTTTGCATTTATTCATCCAATAAATGAGACACTCTTCGAGCAATCGACATCCAAAAGACACGTGTACGAACTTCAATCGAAGGCAGCCATGAGCCATGATACAGCCCGAAGATTCGAATATGCAAGGTAGTATTGTCACGTCATACACTCATGCAAAGGATACAGTGAGACGTGAATTATGTCCAACCGATAAGAAACCGTAGCCCAGACAATACCCTTCACGAAGAAGGGAAATAATAAAAAATTATGCGGTAATCCTCAACAGGCCCGAGGGCTCCAGTTGAAAACGACAAACCCTGGCACAAGCCACGGGATCTTCCCCGCGTTGACGGAAAGAACCGTCATGAAATGTCCAGGCGACAAGCCCCCTGCGAAATCTTATCATGAGCGTCAAGATACGGTACAAATATATAACAACTTACGATCATTAAAGCCACGACGGGCTCCAAAAGCAATATGCAGATAATAGAACGACCACCAATTCCGTGGAACGGCGATGATACTCTTCCCAGCGGAAGGACGAATTTTTAACAAATTCCGCCACCGAAAGTGAATTCGGCAGGATATATTCTCAACCGACTTCCACTTCGCTGCGTGCGTACACACAGAGACCCACATACACCCGAAACAACTCAAGGAGTAGTGAGTCCGACTCGAAGTTAGCCTCGTTGGATTGACAGCATGCATCAGCAGCTTGACATCACGACAGAGCTTTGGATATGGCATCAGTCTGTGAACGATATGTCATGGGATCATGATCTGGTAGGGCCATGTCCTGGTATTTTTTCAACAGCCCAGGGAGACTTGAGTCATGGCGCGCCAAGCACGGAAGCACCGATAGACTTCCTTCAAGGTCATCCTCGTATGCTTTGTCCATGACTTGCCCCGTGGGCAACGCATCGTGTTCGACTGCGTGGGCTACGATATGATTGCGTAGTATGCGCAAATGAGTGCGGCTATGCACTGGCCATCGATGTGACTGCGTGCGTGGTATACACGTATCTGTGCGGGTAAGCACTGGTCTGGTCAATAGTATGACTGCGTAGTATGTGCGTTTCTGTGCGTGTGAACACTGATCTGGTCAACGGTATGACTGCGTGGTATGCGATCGTCAAATGCTTTCTAGTTTGGCGGGTCAAGGAGGGCAATGCCGCGCGTGAACGCACGAATGCACCGATAAACCACGCTCGACGTATCGAAGCGAACAGTCCTCGTATGCAACATACAAAGCCACTTGACCCTTTGTATCATTGTCATGGTAACAATTGGTCATGGTTTCGTGTTTGTCAAATTTGTGTAAGGCATCGATATCAAGTCATGTATCGAGAAAAGGATCGCTTTGACGCCTTGACAGCTTTCGTATAGCCCTGTGCAGTGAGTGAAACGGCGAGGTACGGCCGGAAGGCATTTGCCTATCTGGATCGTTTTGCCTCGCTGCGAAATCTTCGTAATTCACAGAGGAAGCCGATAAGAGGGCCTGCTTGCCACTCCCTCGTACTTCCGACTCGAGGAAGATCATGAACACAAGCTGAAGACTTGGACGTAGTAGAGAATGCACATCATGAAAGGGAAAGAAGCGATGCGATAAGAAGAAAGAAGATTGGAGTCCCGATTATTACAAGAGCGGAAATTACCGGATTTCAACTGTACAGTTTAAGATAATCGCCGCTCGGCGACGTAACTTACATCAATTTCCAATTCAAGGAAAACTGTCAACTACATATGAGGCTTATCACAGGCCCTGCTGCTGTCGGAGGTTCCTGCAGGTCCCTAACTTTGTAGTCCTCAGCTTGACCAGGGTTGAATGGGACCTACGATTGCCAAGGCCGGCTCTATCACATCACCAGGTTCATTAAGTACTTGCTGCCACGGCGTTGAACGGGTCATACTTGTCAAACACTTGGACTGACGCTCATAGACAGAGTGATATCTGGAAGTGTGAAATCTTAATCCATCAGTACAGATCGAAGTTACAAGACTATCGTAGTACACATGTAGATATAAGCATGAGATGGGTTAGACTTGAGAACCAGCAGTCTTCCGGCTCAGATTCATGAGCGGAGCCGGTGAATAGATAACAGATAGCGAAAATATAGTTAAAGTCCAAAACCTCTATCAAGCATCGGTCTTTATACCCATGCTCGACGTTTTCTCGGTGTCGGTACAGGAGGTGCATCGCTCGGTGAAGTGAAAAACCCGCCAGCAGTGATTCCCATTGCTTCTACCCCCGAACCACTGGCCTTGCGAAGCGTCCCACGACCAATGGATATCGAACCCCTCCCAGAACCAAACACACTCCCCGGATGTTCTATGCTGATGGACGAACGCGCTGGGCTTCGATGGCGGCTCCCCACACCATTGTGGCTATCATCATTAACAGAGCCTACCCCACTTCCATTACCCCGACTTCCATTCCTGGCCCCACTTGCAGGAAACTTTCGCCGCCGCGGCTGGTATGGGAAGGCATTTGCATTTGCACTTGCATCTGCATCTGCACCACCACCAGCCCATACGCTGGCCAGATTCTCGTTCGTGGAAATCCCCGACCCACTAGGCCCAATCGGCATGACCAACATCGCATCATCAATTTCTTCGTCATCGCTCCGTAAACTCAATGGTCGTGCCTGTTTGGGCTGTGAGCCTGATGAACCCTCCGATGATGGTGGGGAAGGTGACCTTCGAGTGGACGGGGGCACTGCCTCTGCGCGATCATGGACCTCGTCAAATATTTCATAATAGCGCTGGATACAGAGCTTGATGATAGATCCCAGAGTAGTACCGCCATCTGGAGTCTCGGTGGGAGGCGTTGGTGCGGCCGGCGTGGGCGTGGGCGTTGCAGTAGTGGAGGATGAACTGGACATTGATGGTCCACTTGGTATTGAACATATGAGTACATCTTGCATCGGGTCCGCGCTTTTGACTAGGTTGGGACAGACGACAATAGCAAGATTGTGTGCATCCATGCGATTCACACTTGATCGTAGAGAAACTTCGTGCAGCACGTCTAAATCGGTGTTAGGTGTATGTCTTCTGGCATATCAAAGGACGGCGCAGCTCACAAAGAATGTTGCTCAATAAGATATACATGCATGGCATAAGCTGTGGCAGGAGTGTGTCGCGAATATATGTTGTAGCAGCGATATCGGCCGGGTCATTCGATGGCGTCGGGCATCGACGTATGTCGGGATACAGAGAGTCTGGGAATGGGGGGTCGGGAAGGTCGCGGAGATACTTCTTCAATAGCACAGCTGCAAGATGGGGGTCATTGAAGCTTTGGAGGGAAACGACTTGGCCTGGTCGAGTGTTATAATATGCAATTCAATGTCAAAAAAGAAAAATACCTCTGTCGTAGGCCTCTTGAACCTGTTTGAGCAACGCGGAACTCGGTGATCGCCTGAAAATCCCTTCCTCGTTCAGTCCTATGTATGTTTGATAAGTTCAGGCAACGATAGCAATCATCCTCGACACCCACCAGAGGTCAGAAGGTCCTGGATAGCATCTTTCAGAACCCGCGGAATGCTACCCTTTTCGCCATCGTGACCCATGAGTTCTTCTAAGGGCACACCAAAGACGCTAGAGCGAACAGGAGTCGGTAGTACAATGTGCTGCTCCTGTTTCATATTCTCTCTGTAGATGTATTAACAGACGTGTCAAACAGGCTAGAGTGCACTTACTTGTACACCGCAGGTGGAATGTCAATTTGAGTCAATGGAACCTGAGTCGCCAGGTCCGACAGAGTGTCGACGTAGACTATTTTGCGAAAGAATTTTGGGCTGTGGAACAATGTTTCAGCGCGATAAGAAACCAGGACAGCGAAACCGAAAGACCTGACGACAGCACCTGCCAACGAGAAAAGCACTGCGGAGGGCAGGTAAAAGGAGCGCCCGGCTGAACGAATGATTTCACATACTTTTCGAGAAAAAAGAAGAGTGTACAATAAGCTGCGCTGAACATTCAGTTGCTTGCATCGTGAGTAAATAAAGGATCCCTGACCAGCCGCTTCAAGTTCTTGCGGTACTTCCTACTCAGACTTCGATATGCCTTCCAAACCCAGTTCCAGTGGGGAGCGTAGCGACCACCTGCTGCGAAGAATACCACAGTGTAATCGGATTCAACTGGAGAGAACGGAGTGAGACCAGCAGATAGAGATAGCGCTAGGGACGAACCAAAGAGATCAAGGTATGACAAAATTCGCCTGACAGGGTATGAGGATAATAACTGGTTGCATTCTGCACAGACACGTACTGCAACAGTAGATCATAGGAGACCTCTTGTGGATCAGGTAATGCTGAGGCACTGATAATGACCCTGCACAGTGCAGCCCACGTTAGTTATCTGTCACCAATGTCCAAGGCAGTACGGGAACTTACATAGGCCGAGTCCTAGGGTGGAAACGAACTATGAATAGCTTGACAGCTGCTAACCATGTATCGCACTTACTCGAAATCGACACCGGCTTGGAAAATCACCTTGCCCATAACCTCCTGCACTTTATCCCTTGCGTCGGGCTCATCTCCCGTAGCGCCCGGGGTTCGCTTCCATGGAGGATTGAATATTTTTCTTCGATTGAGCAGAGAATGAGGACCTGAATCGAATGATCCCAGAGGAGATGTTGGAGAAGATGGCGCAAGTGAAAGAGCAGCAAGTCTCTGCTTCAAGCTGGGCGGCATCTTGAGGAAACGTTCAAGTTGTTACAGGTTGTTACAGGTCGAAATGGTACAGAGAAGAAGTCGAAACTTAGACCGCAGCTGAGCTGACTTTTGCCAACGAGGCTGGCGTGTGTTGTGTGTTGACAAAGTTCTGTCCAACGATGGTGAAACGTTGTAACCATGGGTGCCTGATATTATTATCACATTCTCATGTTTGTACAGGAGCGCAGCCCAATTAGCAAGTCAACAATAACGACATCGACGACGACTACGAACAAGGTCACTCGATACTATACTAAGTGTACTGCAATATGGAGTCTAGATTTTGCGCTGGCAGGCGCAGTCTAGTAATATACCTTTTGGTGACTCTGATGGATGTAGCCACGGCCGTGCATGATAACGAAAAGCAATCTAGGGTCAGAAAAGAAAGTGGGGCGAGTCGCTGCTGAGTTTCATGGGCGCGTTAGGATCATTGAGTGGCAAGGCAACGTCGTCTAGTCAAGGTTATTAAATACTCAGACTAAGCATCGATGAGCTTCACCGGGGCTCGGCCAACAATTCGGGCTGCTGCGCCGGTCCCCGAGGCTGGCAGTGTTGCACCACAATTGGATTGCAAAATGGAGCACGATGATAGGTCTTAGACGAGTCATCGATGATGCTCCCTATCATCACGGACACTAATAGTTAGTGCGTCAAGACCAAGCTTGAGATGGGCTGACGTCACCTCCGTTGCAGATTAGTATGTGTACGACACGGCAAAAGCCCATATCCGATGAGTCAAGTAGCGGTCCTTCCGCAAGGAAGCGTCTACGGTCGATCGATTTTTGAGTCGCCGACCATCAGCAAACTGAAGAGGTTAGCATACGAATGACAAAGCTACCATATGTAGCTCGAAGAGTGAGTAGTTTGGTGCCATGAGTTTCGAGCTTCTGTGGGATGTGAAGCTCGGATAGTGCGTACATATACCCCACAAGGAGGAAATGGCAAGCTTCAAGGCACCTTTTCAGAAAACTGTGGTGCCTTGTCGCTTGTAGTTTCCCCTGTGCTTATACGGTACAAGCCCATCCGATGTCACGGCCGGGACAAGTAGCAGTCTGTAGTAATCTGACCGTAAGGATACGTTGATGGCGGATCTTTTGGATGCTGATTTTGAAAGATATCTGTATAGACGGAGCAAAATGTCGCACGAATGACAAAGTCTCCACCCCCGAATCAAGAGTCGTTCCTGTGTCGTTCTGGGAGTGTGGTTATGGGCCTATTTGATTGTTGGTGGGATGTAAAGCTCTGGTGTGATCGAAAACTTAGGGCGTATATTCCAAAGGAGGGAATGAGAAGCTACAAGACGTCATGGATGTTCTGTGAAAAGCAGCATTGTTTAGGACATGGCGTCAGGTTCAAGGTTGAGGCGAGAGCATGGGCAGTACGCCAGAAATGGTCTTCTCAATCGGGAGGAGTGTATACCGTCTTGTCTCTGCCCAAATTGCTTTAGTTTGGACACTTGTTATTGGGATGGTGTTGATACTCCACTTACCTTGACGGCGATACTTGCCACCAGCATGTGTCCGTGAACAACACGTTTACGTTCATGGATTGCTCGAACACCAAAACACTGATCGGCTGGCACCAAGTTTGTTTTGCGTCATTTGACCTACAGATGGGACTGAGAAGTCTCCGGGGCCCGACCTCTACACCACTTGATAGTGATAAGAGGGTCACAAGTGTTCATCAGGTGTGGGTGAGGAGTCACTCCAACTTCGAGTCTCGTGGCTGTAACATGACAAGAACGGGTTCATGCTATAACCGAGTGAAAGCTTCGAGTCAGTTCAATTGACATTTTCTCCTCAATCGGAGCTCTTGGCTCAGGCTTTATCTTCGGCATCCGGCAGCATTCACATTCAGTCGCAAGCATGTATATATATCTAATCACAACATAATCATTGATAAGCGGTCATATTCTAAGAAGTGATGAACCCACCTGAGCAAGAGGACGCAGACCTGGATGAGGAGAAAGCGGCATCAAAGCGGCCGACAGGCAGTGCATGCAGTCAAACTTTCCTCTCATCACAATGATATCACCCAGCGTCAATCATGAAATGTCTGAAGACAGCCTATCCGGGATGCCATCGAAAGATTCGAATTTCATGATCACAATCGATATGAAAACGATGCGGAGAAAGGACACACCGATAGAACCTTCGAACTTTCGATGACGAATTCTGATGCTACACATCGCTCACACAACTCCGTTACGCTATACGGGCTGGTATCAAGTATCTGGCAGTAGAAGCATGGCACAGCACATCACATCTTAGCCGTCAATCCCCAGCGGCCACCGTGGCGGTTTGCCATTGATAAGAGAACCGAAAGCCCCGCGGGATATCTACTGCTCTGTGATGCGAGCCGGTGAAAACGACAAGGTGACCTTCAGCGGCGGAAAAGCTGAGTGAAACCAACGGATTGATTTGCAGAGGAAATAAGAGGCCCTGAGCACGATTGCCATAGAAAGAAACCGGACTTCCCAAAGAACAGGTGCATATGCATCATAAGCGTAATGGGTGTTTTGAATGGCCCCTACAAAGACGACCGGCTAAAACTTCTAAAAAAAAGATAGTGTACCCGGTTCTTACTCACCACCACGCCTGGACCTGTCAGTCCAATCGGTATCTTCAGGCCGTCCGCAAGAACTCGCATTAGAACGTATGTATGATTGCTTCTGAATGTCGAAACATCCAAGACAACACCATGGCAAAACATGGCACTAAGTACTTCCGTTAGCTCCAACTTGCCGCTCGGAGGTCAGTCAAGACTCAACAGTTTAAGCAAATCTAACCCTTCTCAGCAACTTCCCAGGCCCCACGACTCCGGCTATTGCAATAGCCATTCCGAATTCCTCAAGAATGCAGTTGAATCTCTAATAAAAAGCAAGACAAAACTTTCATCAGATGGACCGTCTTCGGGCACGACTTTATTAGCCTCTCCCTATTCACCCCAACGACTTGGCAGGATGTATCACAAGTCCATGTTCCCCGACCTCCCTGTTGTGCCAGAGGCTAATGTCCATCACTTGCTCTTCAACCGGCCAGACCAGCAGGCATGGCCAGATTACACGCTGTACGTGAATGCAACCACTGGTAAACAGTGGTCTTTCCGTCAATTCATAGAGCGTGTGCGCGACGGGGCCACCGCTCTAGGAAGTGATATCGATCAGGGTGGCCTTGGTATCTCTCTCGCGAATGGTGAGATCGTCGGGATCCTAAGCGAAAACAGCCTGGTACGCTTCTGTCCTAGTCAGCAATATAATATAAACCTATGCGCAGATTCAGGACTATATCGCATTGTTGCACTCTCTGTTGGCAATTACAGTGCCTTTCGCCATGATTTCCGGGTATTCGACTCCTTTCGAATTCAAACACGCTGTCACAGTATCGCAGGCGACCCGAATTTTTGTCAGCCGCTCATTACTCCCCCTCGCTTTGACTTCGGATATCCCAAATGACCGAATTTACTTGCTGGAAGGTCACAACGAAGGTCGCTTGAGTTATGAAGACCTTGTCAACCGCGCTAAATACAATCGAATACCTCGCTTGCCTGTAAAGCATGCCACACGAGACACTTTGGCATACCTGGTGTTCTCGAGCGGAACAAGTGGTCTTCCAAAAGGTATGTATGTTCCGCTAATTTTTATATTATAACCATATTAGAATTCCACCCTGATCATTCATCCTTCAACAGCGGTTATGATATCTCACGGAAACTTAACGAATTCACTCCTTCAGGTCAAGGTTGTAACAGAAGAAGTGAACAAATTCCAGAAGGTACTTATCCATTTTCTCTTGTGTGGAAATACGCTCAAATGGCGAGTTAGCCACCTGTTTGGAATGGTCCCAATGGCATGCAGGTGCTATTTAATGTTCTCCCGATACACCATACGTATGGCTTGCACGTGTCTTGTTTCCGGGTGTTTTTTGCGCCACTCACCATCGTCTTGCTCCCGAAATGGGACGTCAAGGCCTTCATGGACGCTATTCCTAAGTATGCAAATTCCTCAACGCACATCTAGATGATAACTCAATCGTTTTAGATTTCGCGCCACCACTTTGTACCTTGTTCCTTCCTTGGTCCATCAGCTCGTCCATCGTCCTGAGTTCCAGGCCGCCGACCTCAGTACTGTCCAAGTCGTGCATTGCGGAGCTGCCTACTTGCCTGTGTCCCTTTCGGAAGCACTGCTTTCTCGTTTTCCGGGCCTCGAGCGGATAGGTGAAGGTGGGCTGCAAAACTTCCTTTTGGCTCTACACATTGCTAATCTCTCGTAGGCTATGGGATGTCTGAAAGCGTGAGTTCTGTTGTCTGGTGAATCATGTGTCTGTGGCACTGACGTCCGGCTCTTCACTTATCAGACAATATCTATTGCTAACAAACCCGTTCCCGGCGTGCTTAATGGGCGGGCGAAAAACAAGCCAGGCTCCACAGGCGTCCTGCTTCCTGGCATTGAGGTTAGGGTGGTGCGTGAGGATGGAACGCTGGCCGCAGTGAATGAGCCCGGAGAGCTACACGTCCGAGCGGGATGTGTTGCACTTGGATACCGTAATAATCCAAAGGCAACTAAGGAAACGTTCGTTGACGGATGGCTTCGCACCGGAGATAGGATACGAATCGATGAAGACGGCGTTTTGTTGTGAGTGTCTTCAAACACCGATGAAAGCCCCTCTAATTGCCACGCAGCTTCGAAGATAGAGCAAAGGTACGAGCTACTGAGGGACAAAAAATTGCTCTAGCTTATCTATATGATGTGATCATAGGACACACTCAAGGTCTCGGGGTTGCAGGTCTCTCCTGTAGAGATCGAAAACACACTCCTGGTGCACCCAGATAAACTTATTATCGACGCATCAGTCGCGGGCGTGAGCGGCGGGCGCACTCTTGACGAGCGGATACCCCGGGCATGGGTCGTTTTGTCCCCTGAGGGTCACAAATTAGGAGCTTCTGCAACGATGGCAAAGCTCGACGCATGGGTGCGCGAGTCGTTGAGTAAATACAAATGGCTCCGCGGAGGCATTGAAGTGGTCGATACCGTGCGTTTTAGTTTCTTTTTGAATGTGTTGATGTGCTTATGCAGAAATCACCAGATTCCAAAATCACCGACGGGAAAGGTATTAAGGAGACAGCTGGTAGAGAAATATGAACACGGGCGGAAGGCAATTAAGGCCAAACTCTAGACGAACATCATTGGATATCTAACGGAACTTTAACATGAAAGGAATTTATACCCGTTTGGTACCTTGTTTTATTGCATAGATCTTTGGTCTAGTACCATGCACGCAGGTCCCATCTAGGTGGTGGATGCGTGATTCCAAGATGGATCTGATATACCGAGTAGCTCCGTTATCTTTGCCAGACCTCGCTGGCAAGGGGTCGTACGTAAACCGATCAAGTTTCTTATCATCATGTTGGGGACTCCGGCTTCATTTTATCGCATAAAAGGACAGGTGATTCTGGTGATTACCGGAAGCCCAGGTTGCCCAGTTATATACTTATTAGCTGAAAGGCTGAAGTTTCGGAAATTGCCCAGTGGCCAAGCATGTACTTCTACTCTGACCTGCTGACCTGTCACAGGACATGCTCTTTGAAAATCTCGGGGACGCAAATATCCCCTGTCGAAATCGAGAACGTGATCCTGGCACACCCCGACAAGCTCATTACTGATGTGAGTGTCGCGGGCGTACCTCGGACGAACGCATCTCGTGTGCATGGATCGTGCTATCTCCGGCAGGCGCTATGCTCGGTGAGAAACACGGCTCGATGCATGGGTGCAGGGGCAGCTGAGTCGGTACAAGTGGTTGAGGGGGGCATTGGCATTGTGGAGACGGTAGATTTTTTTTCTCGTGTCGCGTTGGGGGTGGGTTGATTGTGTTCACTTGGGTAGATCCCGAAGCCGCAGACTAGCAAAGTGTTGAGGCAGATGCGGGTAAAGGTTGGGTAAAGGAGTATGAAAGGGAGGTGAAAACGAAGGTGAAATTGTGAAGAAGCAACAAAATTTCTTTCGAGTACACTGCCCTCTATCTGAGCGTGAATAGTTTCCACAACATGAGCATATCTCGAGCTTGGAGGTGCCATCCACTCGCGTGCATGCAATATTCATTAAAATATAACCACTAATGTTGATAGCCGTGGCGATAACTAGCAAGGGAACGGTATAAATGCGCTCAAGCACAAGTGACAACACAAGCGCCTGGATATACACCCCACTAGTGACACCACATGAGACAGTTTCGCCGCTGCATCCCCATCGTGAAAAGCAGCAGGATGTATTTTCGAACCCCAAAGGTGCTGTGATAAATGAAAAGAATGTTACATACAACGGGTGAGCGCTTCTCAATTGTACGAAGGGAGGTCTTAAAGCAGTCATCACCACGGAAAGGTCAACTACAATGTGTACATGTTTCGGTGGCACCAAGCACACTGATGGCAGATTAGTGGATTGAGTGGAAATGACTCGAATGGTGCTTACACAACAGCCGCCAGTCTTTACGCGCTGGGGTTCATTTTGGCCAGTAGTGTCCGTCACGGATCAGCGGTGTCGATGACGCTCGAATTAGCGGCGGCCGCAGGTGGGTAAGGATTGTGTAGTGGCTTGAAACAATAATATTTAGCTCAAGCATACGTAGTTAATGAAATAGAATGACTTACTACTCTGGAATACTTCAAGTTGTTACTTACAGCTTTGCCCCAGAGGTCTTTGAGATCATTTGCGAGTGGGGAAAGATTTCCAGCGAGGTTTCTTTCAATGCCCACCCCCGAACCCGAACGCCTCTCGCACGCCAAACCAGCAGATGATAACACAACGACACCTGCGAGAATGAGCAATCCCCGGGGCGGTGGTGGCCCGGGGATTGCTGACTCTCGCAGGTGTCGTTAACATTAAATTCACTAACCTGCTTCCCATCCGCCTATGCGGCCGAGATCGGCGAGCAATATAATCCTGGATACAGTCAGAAGTAACGGAGACGCGCAGCTGCTCAGAAACCTCACGCACAGCTGTGCGTCTCCGTTACTTCAGAGTCGTGGAGGATGGCGGAGTGAAAGTTGTGGGAAGTGAATGTACAAGGGGAGAGACTGACCCACTCGTCGATTCGGTCATGGTGGAAAGCCGTCATGTCGACGGCAACACTAACGAACAGACAATAACGTGGAAGAGAGTATGATTGAGGATGTGGAAAGGAGATGATCTGTACATGTAAGTACGTGAACAGCGCTGTATATATAGGGATCAGTGTATTACGGTGTCCAATCAGCTGCGACGACGCATCTAAGGACGATGATGTCGATGACGTAGTAAGCCGAGGTCGGCTTACACATGGTTAGTATTTGTTTTACTTTGTGTGATCACACGTGTTGAGTATCCAACAGACCGCTTTGCATGTACATTCTGTATGCCGCATCAGACATGCCTGAGTCGCTAGATGCAATGGACGAGGGCGATGCTATAACTACATGAGCCATAATACAGTCCGAAGATTCAGACAAACAAGGTACTATTTTCCTACATGCAAAGAAAAGGATAATATTGAGACGTGAATTCTATCCAACCGGCACAAAACCGTAGTAGCCCAGACAAATACCCTTCACGAAGAAGGAAAGAAGATTATGCGATAACCCTCAACAGGCCCGAGGGCTCCAGTTGAAGACGACAGACATCCCAGTGGCACAAGCCGCGGGATCTGCCTCGCGTTGACGGAAAGAACCGTCGGATAAAGTCAAGACGGCAAGCCTCCTGCGAAATCTCGTCATGAGCGTCAACATATGGTACAAAAACATAAAACAACTTGCGACCACGAAAGCCACGACGGGCCAATGGCATGGGCAAAAGAAACATATAGGTTACAGAAGAAGGATGAATTTCCGCCACCGATTCGAAGTAAATTCGGCAGGTATCCGCAGGATATATTTTCAACCGGCTTCCACTAGCTTCGCTGCGTGCGTACACACAGAGACCGAGTAGCTCCGTTAACATTGCTGGCAAGGGGTCGTGGGGTCGCACGTAAACCGGTCGAGTTTCTTACCATCATGATGGGGACTCCGGCTTCATTTCATCGCATAAAAGGACAGGTGATTTTGGTGATTACCGGAAACCCAGGCCGCCCAGTTATATATTGACATTCTCAGCTGAAGCCTGAAGCCTCGGAAATCGCTCAGTGGTCAAGCATGTACTACAAGTCACTCTACCCTGACCTGCCAAAGGTCCCCGAATCAAACGCCCACCACTTGATTTTCAACCGGCCTGACCAGCAGGAGTGGCCAGATTACACTTTGTTCGTGAACGTGGTTACTGGCAAGCGTCGTTCATTCAAGGAGTTTGTTGAGCGTGTCCGCGATGGAGCAACTGCGCTTGGTGCTGACGTGGCGCAGGGTGGCCTAGGTCTTCGTCCAGAGAATGGAGATCTTGTAGGCATTTTGAGCGAGAACTGTCCGGTGCGTTGCAAACATCTTTCCTATCGAGTCTGTAAAGTGAATAAGACCATTTTCAGGACTATATCGCGTTGATGCATTCGCTACTAGCCATCACAGTCCCATTTGCGCTATTTTCATCCTACTCAACGTCGTACGAGCTCAAACACGCCAATTCGCTCGCGCAGGCGACTAGGGTCTTTGTCAGTCCCTCGTTACTACCTCTCGCCTTGACCTTGGGTCTCCCAGCGGATCGGATCTACCTCCTAGAAGGAGAGAACAAAGGCTATATAAGCTACGATCAGCTCATCTCCTCTGCTCGAAAGAATAGCATTCCACGTCTGCCAGTCCGTCATGCTACAAAGGACACTCTGGCATACCTGATCTATTCCAGTGGAACAAGCGGTCCTCCCAAAGGCATGTGTCTCTTTTCTGGTCTTCATCGCGGAAACATGTACGCACCATCCACGCAGCATTTCTCACTTCGTCATACAGCCGTCATGATATCCCACGGAAACATCACCCATACCG
This sequence comes from Suillus clintonianus, assembly GCF_016758775.1. Taxonomy (NCBI): domain Eukaryota; kingdom Fungi; phylum Basidiomycota; class Agaricomycetes; order Boletales; family Suillaceae; genus Suillus; species Suillus clintonianus. The sequence goes on from NW_024539328.1 coordinate 43,888, forward strand.
TCCTAGGACTGATGGTACACGGCATGGAAGCGGCTAAAATTCTAGAGGTACGTATCCGACGTAACTTCCTTGGTCTGCGCAAACCCTTTGTCAGCCACCAGCATCCGACACCCCTGATGGGGTTCAAGTATACTTTAATGTCCTTCCAGTCTACCACTCTTTTGCCCTCTTCATGACCACATTTTTGAACTTTATGCAACCCTGTACGATAGTCATGTTGCCGAAGTGGGACATAGATCTGTTTTTCGACAGTGTCCCGAAGTAAGTGCCTTTTATATGCTGCGCTACTGATATTCATGCTTGGGTCGTGACTAGATACCGCATCACGACGATAAGCCTCGTCCCATCACTGGTACACCAACTGGTTCACCATCCCCGCTTCAAAACTACCGATCTGAGCACAATTAAAGGCATAGGCAGTGGTGCTGCATACCTCCCGCCCCACCTTGCCGACCAGCTTTGCGCCCGCTTCCCAGAAATGGACGCACTTACCGAAGGTTCGCTCTCCCTGCCGTCCTTGTTTGTGGATCATTGTACTACCATACACTTTCACAGGCTATGGTTTGTCCGAATTCGTAAGTGATCGTTCCCTCAGCAACCATACCAACCTTACCGTCAGAACTAGACAATGATTGCCTCCCTGAAACCTATCCCTGGCATGCTCAACGGACGCGCCGTGACGAAGCCTGGGTCTATTGGAATCCTCTGCCCTGGCGTCGAGGCTCGCATCATCCGTCCTGATGGGTCCCTCGCGGGTGTGAACGAGGCGGGTGAGCTCCTCATACGTGGGGGCGCAGCAGCGCTGGGATACAGGGGGAACGAGAAGTCTACGCGGGAGACATTCGTTGACGGCTGGGTGCACACGGGCGACCATATACGGATTGATGCAGATGGGGTGCTTTTGTGAGTTAATTCGACGATAATGATATACTCTTCACCATACGACACTGATCTCCTTCCCCTCTTGTAGCTTCGAGGACCGTGCCAAGGCAAGCTCGCCAACTACGTATCAGTCATGAGTGCTGTACTGACCCGTCTCAGGATACGCTCAAAGTATCTGGGATGCAAGTCTCCCCCGTCGAAATTGAGGATACGCTCCTCGCGCAGCCCGACAAGCTCATTACTGATGCAAGTGTCGCGGGCGTTTCGGGAGGGCGTACCTCGGACGAACGCGTCCCGCGCGCATGGATCGTGCTATCTCCGACAGGCGCTGTGCTGGGTGAGAAGGAGGTCGTGGCACGTCTCAACGCGTGGGTGCAGGAGCGGCTGAGTCGGTACAAGTGGTTGAGGGGGGGCATCGGGATTGTGGAGATGGTAGGTTTCTTTCTTGTTCCATTTGGAGATGAATTGATTGTGCGCTCGGATAGATTCCGAAGTCGCCGACTGGGAAAGTGTTGAGGCGGGTGTTGGTGGAGGAGTATGAAAGGGAGGCGAAAGCGATGGCGAAATTATGAAGAAGCAACGAAACTTTCTTTGAGCACACGAGTCTCTGTCTGAACGCGAATGGGTTCGGTGACGTATCAGCACGTCGTGAGCTTGGAGCTGTCATCAACCCTCGAGCCTTTAGTCTCTGCTACCAACACTAACTATGTAAGCATTTCTTTGCATCACACGCCCAGACACTGTAAACCACTATGTCATATTTGACTGACCTACGCGTCCACGTTCGTACCACTGTCGCTGAGGAGTCTTCAGCGTGACAGGCAGTGATACCTTGGTATGTAGGAGCGAGCCAGATAAGCAATGCGACGCCCCTAGGACATGAACTTATTTTCATAAGACTTTTGTATGTTCGTGACCCAATTTCGACACTACATCATAGTGAGACGAGATCAGGATTTGAAATTTGAATGGTTTCCCAGATTGTCTGTCAGGGGTTGTCTTTAAAACATTGATATCAGGTAGTCATTATTAGGTGTGAGGTGCAATATTGAGTACATCACACGCTGATGACTTAGCGTGCTCCCTAGGCCTCTAGCGAAAAGGTTCTGCAGATTGAGTTACAAGCTTAAGCGTGACCTTCAGAATGTTTTGTAAGTGGTACGTTTTGCGCAGAAGGACTCCGGCCCAGTCCGCTCTGGCGCCGAAGTCGCAAGTTCGTCACGTGCTTGTTTATGGATGCATGTCGGTCCTTCCATCATCAATCACCGCCCTCTCCAAGCCTAGCCTAGCCTAGCCCCCCCCAGTGCCCACTACGTGGAGTCGGGGATTAGTATTGCCGCACCGACGGTCGCTGGCATAACGGACCACGGACCGTCTGATAACTATAGAATTGAATGGTCATTGTCATGTTTTGACCACAAAGTATAGGCGCTCCGGCTTCATTTAAACGTATAAAAGGACAGGTGATTCTCGTGAATTACGGGACGCTCAGTTTCATATTGTTAGTCTCAGCTGAATGGTTGAAGCGCTCAAACTGATCTAGCATGTATTACAAGTCACTCTTCCCTGACCTGCCAAAGGTCCCAGAATCAAACATCCACCACTTGATTTTCAACCGGCCTGACCAGCAGGAATGGCCAGATTACACTTTGTTCGTGAACGTAGCTACTGGCCAGCGGCGTTCGTTCAGGGAGTTTGTCGAGCGTGTCCGCGATGGCGCAACTGCACTTGGTGCTGACGTAGTGCAGGGTGGCTTAGGTCTGCGTCCAGAGAATGGAGATGTTGTAGGCATCCTGAGCGAGAATTGCCCGGTGTGTTGCAGTCCCATTTCCTATCGGGCCTGTAAATTGAATAAGGTTATTTTCAGGACTACAACGCTCTGATTCATTCGCTACTAGCCATCACAGTCCCATTTGCGCTGTTCTCATCCTACTCCACTCCGTACGAGTTCAAACACGCCAATTCACTCGTGCAGGCAACTAGGATCTTTACCAGTCCCTCGTTACTACCACTCGCCTTGACCTCGGGTCTTCCTGCAGATCAGATACACCTCCTGGAAGGAGAGAATAATGATTACACAAACTACGATCAGCTCGTCTCATCTGCTCGAAAGAGTGGTATTCCACGGCTGCCAGTCCGTGATGCTAATAAGGACACTTTAGCGTACCTGGTCTTTTCCAGTGGGACCAGCGGTCCTCCCAAAGGCATGTATATGTGTCTCTTTCTGGTCTATATCTACGCAACATTTCTGACTTCATCATACAGCTGTCATGATATCCCACGGAAACATTACCCATGCCACCCTAGGACTGATGGTGTACGGTATGGAAATGGCTAAAATCATAGAGGTATGTGATCCATTGCTACTTTCTTGGTCGGCGCAAACCCTTCATCAGCCACCTGTATGGAACGCGCCTGATGGGATCCAAGTATTCTTCAATGTCCTTCCAGTCTACCACTCTGTCGCCCTCTTCACGACCAATTTCTTCAATTTTCTTCAACCTTCTACGACAGTCATGCTACCAAAGTGGAACATCGATTTATTTTTCGACAGTGTCTCGAAGTAAGTGCATTTGATATGCTGTGCTGCTGATATTCATACTTGTGTCGCGAATAGATACCGCATCACGACCATAAGCCTTGTCCCATCACTGGTACACCAGCTGGTTCACCATCCCCGCTTTGAAACTGCCGATCTGAGCTCAATTAAATCCATTGGCAGTGGTGCTGCGCACCTCCCGCCCCAGCTCGCCGCCCAGCTTTGCGCCCGCTTCCCAAACATGGAAAGAATTACTGAAGGTGTGTTCTGCACTCCCTTCTTACGCGTGGACCATTGCACTACTATCTAATTTCACAGGCTACGGTTTGACTGAATTCGTAAGCGGTCTTTCCCTCTACAACCCTGCCTACCTCACTGCCCCACGTAGACGGTGACCGTCTCCGTGACACCTTTCCCTGGCATGCTCAATGGACGCGCCAAGAGGAAGCCCGGTTCTGTCGGGATTCTCGTCCCCGGTGTTGAGGCTCGCATTATCCGTCCCGATGGGTCCCTCGCAAGCCACAACGAGGCAGGTGAACTCCTCGTACGCGGGGGTGCAGCGGCGCTGGGATACAGGGGGAACGACAAGGCGACGCGGGAGACATTCGTCGACGGGTGGTTGCACACGGGCGACCACATACGGATCGATGCGGATGGAGTGCTTTTGTAAGTTAACCCGATGATAGCGATATACTCTATGCCATACGACACTGATCTACTTCCCATTGCATAGCTTCGAGGACCGTACCAAGGCAAGCTTGTCATCTACACACCACTAGTCAGTGCTGTACTGACCTGTCACAGGACACACTCAAGATCTCAGGGGTGCAAGTCTCCCCTGTCGAAATCGAGGATACGCTCCTGGCGCAGCCTGACAAGTTCATCACTGATGTAAGTGTCGCGGGCGTTTCGGGCGGGCGTACCTCGGACGAACGCATCCCGCGTGCATGGATTGTGCTATCTCCGGCAGGCGCTGTGCTGGGTGAGAAGGAGGTTGTGACACGGCTCGATGCGTGGGTGCAGGAGCGACTGAGTCGGTTCAAGTGGTTGAGGGGAGGTATTGGCATTGTGGAGACGGTAGGTTTTTCTCGTTTCGCGTCGGGGATGAATTAATTGTGCACTTGAGCAGATTCCAAAGTCGCCGACTGGGAAAGTGTTGAGGCAGATATTGGTAAAGGAGTATGAAAGCAAGGTGGAAGCGAAGGTGAAGTTGTGAAGAAGCAACGAAAATTTATTCGAGCACGCTGCCCTCTATCCGAGCGTGAATGGTTTCCACGACATGGGCACATCCCGAGCCCGGAGGTGCTGTCCACCATTGTGCATGCAATACTCGTTAAAAATAAAACCACTGACGATGATGGCGGTGGCGATGAGTGACAGAAGGGACGGTATAAATCCGAACATGAGGTGTTCAAACTCAAGTGACAGCAAACGCACCTGGAGATACACTCCAGCGATATCACACGACGCAGTTTCCCCGCTGCATCCCCATCCTGAAGAGCAGCAGGGATGTATTTACGAACTGCAAAAGTGCCGTGATAAACGAAAAGAATGGCATTATATGCATCAGGTGAGCGTTTCTCAATTGCACGAAGCAAGGTCTCTTAAAATTACAGTGTACATGTTTCAGTGACACCAAGCACACTGATGGTAGCACACAACAGCTGCCAGTCTTTACGCCGGGGTTTATTTTGGCCAGCAGTGTCCATCACGAATGCGGCAACTGGCAGGGAACTACATAGAAATGGTGGGCAAACCACGAGGAAACGTCTTAATCGGTCGCCCGCGAAAGCTAATTGTTTGATGCGATAGCTCTCATTTAGGACTCCGGATGCATCCGGCAACCACTATCATGGGGGTCAGGAGTCAGGATCGAGGCATTTGCGACATAAATACTGAACGGCGACCAAGAAGCGACCATATTGATATAAGATTACTGCGCGCGGGACATCATGTCAAAATCGGTGATTGCCGGATGACCCATCGTGGTCAGTGGAGGTTAGTGGTCGTTAATGTGTTTTCTCGGTCGCTTTTCATAATTCATGCAGCTCTTCGATCCAGATATCCATCCACATACACACATAGAGGGTTCTTGTCATCATCTTGGTCACAGACGACACTGGTGAGACACATAGCTACGATATGCTTACAGATAATCTGTCAACCAACATGCACGCGCTCTCGTCTTGCCCCATCGTACCGAGCCGCGGGCGCTGTCTCAGAGCCGAGCCGTCAAAACTCCTCCAATGCTATTCCTGTGCCCCACCATGGGCCCAATACTCGGGTAAACTGAATTGAATGTGTTTCCATATCGGAGGCATGATCTCAGTCTACCAACCTGGTCTCTGCAGGACGAGGAGAATATCGTGGGCAAGTAGATTCATAAGTAAGAGAATTTAGCCCAGCATAAAACACTCACATCCAGTGCTTTAATTATCAACCATCGCACAAGCATTCATTTCGTGGATGTTCCAACTGGGCTTGACGGACACTGTGCCTGTGTGTGAGTTTGCACATCACGGGCTAAGCGTTCCTACGGACCAACTTCTGATGAAGGACGCCCAGCAATCATGAACGCGCAGAGTTGCTATGGTGGGCGTGTTGTCTCGAACTCGTTGAGTGTTACTTGCTCTTATGTGACATACGTGCTATGAAAATTGGAAACATACGAGCGAAGCGTGCACGCTTCCGGATCACCATTGAATTGTGACTGCCTTGCAATCGTTCAACTCGCCTTCATCCTGGTAAATGTAATTTCTCCACAGTCGCAGGGTCGCATTAAGTAAAGGCCCATGGTCCGTTCAATAGCTGCCAGTATCCCCGCATGATACGGCTCTCGTAAATACAAATTCCTAGGCGCCCTACAAAAGGCAAGGCCAGATACGGGACATATTCTTATCTTCAAGATTCGGTCAACGCACTGCTGAAGCCTTGTGCCCCATCGGTGGTCAAGCATGTACTACAAGTCGCTCTTCCCTGACCTTCCAAAGATCCCCGAATCAAACATCCACCACTTCATCTTCGGGCGGCCTGACCAGCAGGAGTGGCCAGATTACACTTTGTTCGTGAACGTGGCTACTGGCCAGCGTCGTTCATTCAGGGAATTTGTCGAGCGTGTCCGCGATGGCGCTACTGCGCTTGGTGCTGATGTGACGCAGGGTGGCCTAGGATTTCGCCCAGAAAATGGAGAGCTTGTAGGCATTCTAAGCGAGAATTGCCTAGTGAGTTACATTTTCCAGCAGTGAGTGTATACAGCGAATAAGTTCATTTTGTCAGGACTATATCGCACTGGTGCATTCGCTGCTGGTTATCACGGTCCCATTTGCGCTGTTCTCATCGTACTCAACACCATACGAGTTCAAACACACCAATTCGCTCGCGCAGGCGACTACGATTTTTGCCAGTCCCTCGTTGCTGCCACTCGCTTTGACTTCAGGTCTCCCTGCAGATCGGATCTATATCTTAGAAGGCAAATGTGATGGTTACACAAGCTACGATAAGCTCGTCTCCTCTGCTCGCAAGAGTGGTATTCCACGGGAGCCAGTCCGTCACGCTAATAAGGACACCCTGGCCTGCCTGATCTTTTCCAGTGGGACAAGCGGTCCTCCCAAAGGCATGTATCTCTTTTTCTGGCTGTGATTGCAGTTGGACGCAACATCTAAGCAGCATTTCTGACTCCATCATATAGCCCTCATGGCATCTCAAGGAACCATCATCCATGCCACCCTAGGAATGATGGTGCACTTTATGGAAACGGCTAAAGTCCAACAGGTATGCATTCATCCGACGCTAATTTCCTTTCTCCCAACCCTTTACCAGCCACCAGTACGGGACATCCCTGATGGGCTTCCAGTATACTTCAATGTCCTTCCATTCTACCATACTTACGGCCTCTACATGACCAGTTTTTTCGGCTTCCTCAAACCCTCTACGACAGCTATACTACCGAAGTGGGACATCGATTTTTTTTTCGACAGCATCCCAAAGTAAGTGTATTTCATATACTGTGCTATTGATATTCATGCTTTCGTCACGAATAGATACCGTGTCACGATGTTAGGCCTCGTCCCATCACTTGTACACCAGCTGGTTCACCATCCCCGCTTCAAGACAGCTGATTTGAGTTCGGTTAAAAGCATACTCAGTGGCGCTGCACACCTCCCACCCCAGCTCGCTGCCCAGCTTTGCGCTCGCTTCCCGGACGTGGAAGGAATCAATGAAGGTACATTCCCCACCCCTTTTTAGGTGTGGGTCATTGTACTACTATCTACTTTGCACAGGATATGGTATGTCCGAATTCGTAAGCGATCTTCCATTACTCATTGCAACCCCCAAACTTGACTGCCCGAGGTAGACAGCGGTGGCTATGAAACCCCTCCCTGGCATGCTCAATGGACGGGCCAAGAACAAACCTGGCTCCGTCGGGATTCTGGCCTCTGGTGTCGAAGCTCGCATTGTTCGACCCGATGGGTCTCTTGCAGGCCCAAACGAGGCGGGTGAACTCCTTGTACGCGGTGGCACTGCGGTGCTGGGATACAAGGGAAATGCCAAGGCGACACGGGAGACGTTCGTCGATGGGTGGGTGCGGACGGGCGACCAGATGCGGATCGACGAGGACGGAGTGCTTTTGTAAGTTGATCTGACAGCAACGGTATGCTCATCACCATATGATGTTGATATACCCATTTCGTAGCTTTGAGGACCGCACCAAGGCAAGCTTACGCCGCGTACGTACCACTCATTGGTAATGTATTGAGCTGTTACAGGACACACTCAAAATCTCGGGGATGCAAGTTTCCCCTGTTGAAATCGAGAACTTGCTTCTGGCGCAGCCGGACAAATTGATCATTGATGTAAGCGTTGCGGGTGTGTCGGGTGGGCGTACCTCGGACGAACGCGTTCCGCGAGCATGGATCGTGTTATCCCCGGCAAGCGCGGCGCTTGATGAGAAAGAGATCGTGACACGGCTTGATGCATGGGTGCGGGAGCGACTAAGTCCATATAAGTGGTTGAGGGGGGGAATTGGGTGTGTGGAGTCGGTGGGTATTGCTTTCGTCTTTCTTTGGGATGGGTTGATCATTATTGTGCTCTAGATTCCGAAGACGCCAACTGGAAAAGTGTTGAGGCGAGAGCTGGTGGATGAGTATGAAAGGGAGGTGAAGGCGAAGGCGAGATTGTGAAGACGCAACAGATTGTGCACCCCTCTATCTGAACGAGACTGATGAGCTTTTTGATCAATACCTTGCTGACTTGTGCCGCGGATGTATTTTGTAGAATTTTTAAATCTTACAGCGCGTACCTGCGGAGACTCAAAATGACTCGGAGCAGTGAGCGCTTGAGCGCTGAGCAAATGATGCAAGTAAGCACTTTCAACTGCGACGCACAGGCGAATTGAGTGTAATCATGTGCACTTCCACTAGCTGGTTCACATCAGCTTGAGATATCCCGGTGCACGTGATTGATTTCTTTGAGTTGCCGGTTGGTCGGCTCCCATCATTAATCAACGTAACTGCCTTACCGTCTCACTTGACCGTGAAACTGGCATCAAAGTTTTTCATGGTCCGTCCTGAGCAAATTCCCTGACAGACTCAATTCCGGTCTGATGGCGCTCATAAACCGGACGACCTCTAACCACAAACGTACAAGTCCGCGGCTCCATCATGTCATTGTATAAAAAGCCAGGCCAATCACAGGAACCTTTAATATTCTTGGCCGCAGCCAATAGCACTGTTGAAGCGCTGAAGCTTCGGGCATCGGTGGTCAAGCATGTACCACAAGTCACTCTTCCCTGACCTGCCAAAGGTCCCCGAATCAAATGTTCACCACCTGCTTTTTAACCGACCTGACCAGCGGGAGTGGCCAGATTACACTTTATTCGTGAATGTGGCTACTGGCCAGCGCCGTTCGTTCAGGGAGTTCATCGAGCGTGTTCGCGACGGCGCTACTGCATTAGGTGCTGATGTGACTCAGGGTGGCCTAGGTCTTCGCCCAGAGAATGGAGATGTTATAGGCATTTTGAGCGAGAACTGTCCAGTGCGTTACATTCCATTTTTCGATTAGGATCGTAATTTGACAACGTAACTTTGTCAGGACTACATAGCTCTGATACATTCGCTACTAGTTATCACAGTCCCGTTTGCATTGTTCTCGTCCTATTCAACACCGTATGAGTTCAAACACGCCAGTTCCCTCGCACAAGCGACTAGGATCTTTACCAGTCCTTCGTTACTGCAACTGGCGTTGACTTCGGGTCTCCCCGCAGATCGGATATACCTCCTAGAAGGAGAGAACAAAGGCTATACAAGCTACGATCAGCTCATCTCTTCTGCTCGAAAGAATAGCATTCCACGTCTGCCAGTCCGTCATGCTACCAAGGACACTCTGGCTTACCTGATCTATTCCAGTGGAACAAGCGGTCCTCCCAAAGGTATGCATCTCTTTTTCTTGTCTCACTTTCCAATCGTAGAATCAGAGATGCAGCTTCTGACTGTATTGTACAGCCGTCATGGCGTCCCATGGAAATATCACTTGTGCCACCCTCTCAACGATGGTGAACGGCATGGAAATGGCTAAAACTCAGGCTGTATGTCTTTCGGCGCTACATTCTTGGTTTTCCCTGACTCCCTTGCCAGCCACCAGTATGGAACACCCCTGATGGGCTACAAGTAACCTTCAACGTTCTTCCCGTCTATCACTCTCTCGGCCTTTACACGACCACCTTCTTCAGCTTCTTTAATCCCTCCACGATTATCATGCTCCCGAAATGGGACATTGATTTATTCTTTGACAGCGTCCCGAAGTAAGTGGAGCCTTTGGCGTGTCCTGTAGTCCCTTGTACTCATACTTAAGCTGCGATGTAGGTATCACATTACGACCATAATCCTCGTCCCATCCCTTGTGCACCAGCTTGTTCACCATCCACGCTTCAAAACTAATGATCTGAACTCGGTCAAGACAATCGCAAGCGGCGCTGCGTACCTCCCGCCCCAGCTCTCCGACCAGATTCTCGTCCGTTTCACAGACATGCCAAGAGTTACCGAAGGTGCGTCCTCCACATCTTGTTTGTAGATCATTGGTGCTACTGTTAACCTTCACAGGCTACGGCCTCTCCGAATTCGTAAGTGATCTCCCCATCTAAACTCCTTCCGTCCCCTGACGTCATTGCCTGAGGTAGACAATGGCAATAGCCATGAAGCCCATCCCTGGCATGCTCGATGGACGCGCCAAGAATAAGCCTGGCTCTGCCGGAATTCTCGTCCCTGGTGTCGAAGCTCGCATTGTCCGTCCCGACGGGTCCCTTGCGGGCCCGAACGAGCCGGGTGAGCTTCTCGTCCGCGGAGGCTGTGTGGCGCTGGGATACAAGGGAAACGACAAGGCCACTCGGGAAACATTTGTCGATGGGTGGGTACGCACGGGTGACCAAATGCGGATCGATGAGGACGAGGTGCTTTTGTAAGTTTGTTTCGATGAGTACGACGTGCCTCCCATCGTATAGAGGCTGACCTGCCCTATTCGCAGCTTCGAAGACCGCACCAAGGCAAGCTGCGCCATCCACGCACACAACTCGGTTCGTATTGTACTGACTCCATTCTCACAGGACACGCTCAAAATCTCAGGGATGCAAGTCTCCCCCGTCGAAATCGAGAACACGATCCTGGCGCAGCCCGACAAGCTCGTTACTGATGTGACTGTCGCGGGCATTTCGGGTGGACGTACTTCGGATGAACGCATCCCGCGTGCATGGATTGTACTATCCCCAGCGGGCGCAGCGCTGGGTGAGAGAGAGGTTGTGGCACGGCTTGATGCTTGGGTGCAAGAGCGCCTGAGTCGGTATAAGTGGTTGAGGGGAGGCATTGGCATTGTGCAGGCGGTAGGTTTTTTTCCTCGCTTTGTGTTTGGGGTGGATTGATTGAGTACTTGGGTAGATTCCGAAGTCGCCAACTGGGAAGGTGTTGAGGCGGGTGTTGGTGGAGGGATATGAAAAAGAGGTGAAAGCGAATGCGAAATTGTGAAGTGTCACGTATGTTTCTCTCGATACCGTTGACCGATGGGTCATCATTGTGCGACTTGCAATCATATTATGTTAACCGCTGTATCTGCTTTGGAAATGATTTAACTTCGAACACTGGCTCAGACAGTGTGGACCTAGAAGGCGCTAGCGATGGCTCGCGAGGGACAGGACAAAAATGAAAGTTAAATAAGATGTGAACTGGGATCTTCAGGTAAATAATAAATCAGTCTAATCTAATTACGCAAACAGTAAGAAGCTGATTGTCTCGCTCTCCAACAAAACTGTCACAAGTAGACAATCTCTAGGTTCTTATGCCTAATGTCAAACACCGACTCACTCGGTATATTTGGAAAGTTAACCTCGACCAAGCCCTCCTGACGTACAGGCATCCACCGTTCAAAGTGTTGCTTCCGGGAAGAGACATCTTCGAGGCCAACGAAGTCAGCTGGTCTGGGTTCACATAAGGGTGGTAAAGTCGAGCGTAAGGAACACCTGGGCACCCGGAATAGGATGAAGCCAGCTGACTTGCCCCTGATCCCTAGGATCTTGCATGGTCCATGGTCGATGTGTGAGCAGTTGACAAAGCCGAGTGCATACTGATAAGTGGAGGAATAATAGTTCTTCGTTTCGATGTCGATCTTGATGGTTGGACACAGCGGGCAGTCGAGTGTGACGCAGGGTATATAGTCACACGTGAACGAATGAAGATTAAGAGGGAGTATCACGCTCAGCGAATATGATTGTATATGGACAGTCTCCAACTAGGGTTCTCCGCGAAACATAATCCCTTGTGTTCTTCCTGTCTTCCCCTGTTGGAGTTGGTGCTTGGCGAGCGTGACTCGGCAATGGCCGAAAGGTGGCTGAAACCTTAAATCATCGGTGTACATACAGTAGTAAATTTCTCGTCTAGTAGTAGTAGATTACGGGTTTGCAACCAATTCACTGTGCTACCGAAAATCCTATATTCCCTTATCAACATTTACGCTGAGGAGCGCAAAGTGACGTGTTTCATATACCAAATCTCGCTCTAATGACTTACATTGGCCTCGACGTATCGTCAGTTTGCATCAGCAGGTCTGTATGGCTCCGCCTTTGTTTTGTCTTGTTCCTCGTTGGCATTTGCTTTGGCATTTATATTTGATGCTTGTCCCCGCAAAAATACTATTGGCTGCCAGACTAAGCACGCTTATTCTGAATGATTATTCAGAATGAGCATTCTTAGTCTTAGACATCCATGGCTATGTGCCGATAACTCAACTTTCTCGCAGTATTCATAGACATCGGTTCACTGATGTCATAGCTCAGTCTTCTGATATCAGTCTAATTGTTCAGTTCGCTGCTTGAGCTGTGCAGAGTCCATGATATCAGTCTAATTGTTCAGTTCGCTGCTTGAGCTGTGCAGAGTCCATGATATCCCCCGCAGTGGATGATGAGGATCCTATCATGGTCCATACCGAGCGACCCGCTGTCTCAGAGCCGAGCCGTCGAAACTTCCCCAATGCGATTCCTGTGCCCCATCATGGGCCCAATACGCGGGTAAAATGAATTGAATGTGCTTCCATCCGAGGCATGATCTCAGTTTACCAACCTTGTCTCGGCAGGGCGGAGAATATCACAAGCAAGTACACTTTTAAGTAAGAGTATTAAGCCCAGCATAAAATACTAACATCCAGATCTTTGAATTATTAACCATCCCGGTGATCCCACATGCCCCTCGTTTCGTAGGCGTTCAAACAGGGCCTGACGGATGCGGCTGTGTGCCTGTTGTGCGAGCTCGTGCATCACGAGCCGGGTGTTCCCGCGGACTAACTTCTGATAAAGGACACCTCGTAATTAGGAACGCGCAGAGTCTCTGTGTTTACGCAATGGTAGGTGTGTTGATCCTTTGAATTCGTGTTACTTACTCTTACATGACATATATGAAAAATTCAAAACATGCAAGCGGAATGTGCGTGCTTCCGGATCGTGCTTCCGGGTCCCTATTGAATTGTGACTGCCTTGCAACCAGTCAGCTCGGCTTCATCCCGGTAAATGTAATTCCTTCACAGGTCGCAGGGTTGTATAACATTAAGTAAAGGGCTCATGCTCATGGTGCGTTCGATCGCTGCCAGAATCCCGGCATAATGCGGCTGTCGTAAACCAGTCATGCTGTAACTACAAATGTGCATTCCTGGCCCCTACAAAAGGCCGGGCCAAAAACAGGATATTTCATATTTTCAGGAGCCAGCCGAAGTACCGCGGAAGCCTCGTGCCCCATCAGTGGTCAAGCATGTACTACAAGTCACTCTTCCCTGACCTGCCAAAGGTCCCCGAATCAAACTTTCACCACTTCATCTTCGAGCGGCCTGACCAGCAGGAGTGGCCAGATTACACTTTGTTCGTAAACGTGGCTACTGGCCAGCGTCGTTCGTTCAGGGAGTTTATCGAGCGTGTCCGCGATGGCGCTACTGCACTTGGTGCTGATGTGACGCAGGGTGGCCTAGGATTTCGCCCAGAAAATGGAGAGCTTGTAGGCATTCTAAGCGAGAATTGCCTAGTGAGTTACATTTTCCAGCAGTGAGCGTATACAGCGAATAAGTTCATTTTGTCAGGACTATATCGCACTGGTGCATTCGCTGCTAGCTATCACGGTCCCATTTGCGCTGTTCTCATCGTACTCAACACCGTACGAGTTCAAACACGCCAATTCGCTCGCGCAGGCGACTACGATTTTTGCCAGTCCCTCGTTGCTGCCACTCGCTTTGACCTCAGGTCTCCCTGCAGATCGGATCTACATCCTAGAAGGCAAATGTGATGGTTACACAAGCTACGATCAGCTCGTCTCCTCTGCTCGCAAGAGTTGTATTCCACGGGAGCCAGTCCGTGATGCTAATAAGGACACTCTGGCATACCTGGTCTTTTCCAGTGGTACAAGCGGTCCTCCAAAAGGCATGTATCTCTTTTTCTGGTTGTGATTGCAGTTGGACGCAACATCTAAGCAGCATTTCTGACTCCATCATATAGCCCTCATGGTATCCCAGGGAAACATCATCCATGCCATGCTAGGAATGATGGTACAGTTTATGGAAATGGCTAAAGTCCAAGAGGTATGCATTCATCCGATGCTAGTTTCATGTTCTCCCAATCCTTCTTCAGCCACCGGTATGGGACACCCCCGATGGGCTTCCAGTATCCCTCAGTGTCCTTCCGATCTACCACTCATATGGCCTCTACATGACCAGTTTTTTCAACTTCCTTGGGCCTCATACGACAGTTATACTACCGAAGTGGGACATCGATTTCTTTTTCGACAGCATCCCAAAGTAAATGCATTATATATACTATGTTACTGATATTCATGCTTTGGTCGCGACCAGATACCGTATCACGACGATAAACCTCGTCCCATCACTTGTACACCAGCTGGTCCACCATCCCCGCTTCAAAACTGCCGATTTGAGCTCAATTAAAAGCATAGGCAGTGGCGCTGCACACCTCCCACCCCAGCTTGCCACCCAGCTTTGCGCTCGCTTCCCAGATATAGAAAGAGTTAGCGAAGGTACGTTCCCCACTCTCTTATTGTGTGTGTCATTGTACTACTATCTACTTGGACAGGCTTTGCTTTATCTGAATTCGTAAGCGACCTTCCGTTCCTCATCGAAACCCCCCAATTTGACTGCCCGAGATAGATGTTGGTGGCCATGAAACCCTTTCCTGGAATGCTCAATGGACGAGCCAAGAACAAACCCGGCTCCGTCGGAATTCTGGTCTCCAGTGTCGAAGCTCGCATTGTTCGTCCCGACGGGTCTCTCGCAGGCCCAAATGAGGTGGGTGAACTCCTTGTACGCGGGGGCACTGCGGTGCTGGGATACAAGGGAAATGTCAAGGCGACACGGGAGACGTTCGTCGATGGGTGGCTTCGTACGGGCGACCAGATGCGGATCGACGAGGACGGAGTGCTTTTGTGAGTTGGTTCGAGAAGTATAATATGCCTCCCATCATACTGAGGTCGACCCGCCATGTTTGCAGTTTCGAAGACCGCACCAAGGTAAGCTGCACCACCACGCAGATAACTCGGTTCGTGTCGTACTGACCCCATCCTCATAGGACACGCTCAAAATCTCAGGGATGCAAGTCTCTCCCGTCGAAATTGAGAATACGATCCTGGCGCAGCCCGACAAGCTCATTACTGATGTGACCGTCGCGGGAATTTCTGGTGGACGTACCTCCGACGAACGCATCCCGCGTGCATGGATCGTGCTATCCCCAGCGGGCGCAGCGCTAGGTGAGAAAGAGGTTGTGGTACGGCTTGATGCTTGGGTTCAAGAGCGGCTGAGTCGGTACAAGTGGTTGAGGGGGGGCATTGGCATTGTCGATGCGGTAGGTTTTTTCCTCGTTTTGTTTTTGGGGGTTGACCGAGCACTTGGGTAGATTCCAAAGTCGCCAACTGGGAAGGTGTTGAGGCGGGTCTTAGTGGAGGGGTATGACAATGAGGTGAAAGTGAACGCGAAATTGTGAAGCGTCATGTTGTATGGACCTGGTCTCGTATGTTTTTCTCTTGATACCCATGACCGATGGGTCGTAATTGTTCGACTTGCTATCATGTTGTTTTAATTGCTGTATTTGCTTGGAAAATGAATTAACCTCGATCAACAGTATAGAACAGAAGACGCTAGCCATAGTTCGTGAATGATGGAATTTGAAGTTGAAGTGAGTGTCTAGTTGCTTTTTTTATGACAAACAGTGATGAACTTGAATTTGACATTTGGGGATGGGTCCGGGGGTACACTAACTGCCGCGGATACTAGGATGTTAAGTAAAACACACTTGAGGTCTGCTGATCGCGCGGCGTGGACGAGGGCAAGGGATGGGTGGAGCTGATACGGCTAGGCATTCACGGAGGACCTACTAGTATCCATGCCATATATCTGTTGAGGGGTGGAAGGTACTGGGGATGACGAGGCGGTGTTGCCTCATCGATGAAAGAATGCATTTTGGTCCGACGCTGCTCGAGAGTACGTGAGTGGGGTTTATGTTTAAGTATTGACGCGTAGAACCTGTCTTTAGCTAGTTACATCATGATGAAGGACTCTGAATTATCGATCATTGGGCAGGAGCGGCGATACCCCTCGGACGTGTTGGTTGTACATTACTCGGGGGACTCGGTCACATTTTATTGCAATCAAAGAGTCGCAGAATACAGTAGTGAGCAATCGGGGACTCGGTAAGAAACTAATATGAGAGATGGAGGCTCGATAGAAAAGACGGAGACTCGAACAGAATGCTGTACAGGGAGTAACTAGGGTGGGTGGGAAGTTCAAATTTTCGGTGCAGACGTGCACGGAGCAGAAGTGCTCTATGAGGGCAAGTGAATAGAGACGGCACAACAACTTTGGTTTGAAAGCCTCGTATATACCCAAACGAAGAGGGGCCTCGTATGTGTAAGCCTATGACTCGACAGCTGAGTCACGAATGATTTGACCAACGTCGCGAACTGATTCAACTCGGTCAAACAAGTTAAACCACGATGAATCAGTCTACGTTTGAAGAGGTCTCACGTGTGTAGTAGGCAAGCGGAGTCCCCCAGTTTTATACTCGGGGGACTCGGTCACATTTTATTGCAATCAAAGAGTCGCAGAATACAGTAGTGAGCAATCGGGGACTCGGTAAGAAACTAATATGAGAGATGGAGGCTCGATAGAAAAGACGGAGACTCGAACAGAATGCTAAAGGGCTATTCCTTTTTTTTTTTTTTTTTAAATATGTGTGATTTATATGTTGTTTTTTGTGTTGTTGGTGGGAGAATATGTTGTGAGTCTTCGAGTGCGCGAGTCCGAGAATGCGTGAATGGAGAGAATGCGTGAATGGAGTGACGGAATGCTGAGAGTAGAATGAGAGACCGCGTGAAATATTGCTAAGATGGCGCGCGTGCTGTGCCGTGCATGAGTGCATGCAGCAAGAAAGGATGTTGACGAATATACTTATTAAATTCGTCGGATGACCAACGTCCTGCGGCGCGAATCAGATCCGAAGACATTCCCGCAGCAGCGAGAGCAGTGGCACCACCTGCTCTCATTGAATGTCCCGAAAATTGTGCGCCGCAGAAACGGTGGAGACGTTGAAGAAACCACGAACGTGTGGGAACGCTACCTGAACTTGTCACCCAAAGTGCAGGGTGATGCAGGAATTGAGCATCACGAGTGCCGATATAGTTCTGCATATGTCGATGTGGGTCAATCGGTGATGCTGGGTCTGCAACGAGTAGAATGCTAGACCCGGTTCCAAGACTGTCGTTCTTTTGGTGAGGTAGGAGGTAAGACAGCGTTCTCGTGTCAGATTTCAAGGTGTGTCGAAGAGACACTTTTCTGTAGGATTGAAGTTTGGTGGCATCAGGCCACGTGAGCTCGCCCAAGCGCTGCAAGCTTGTGAAGCCGGTGATGAGCATAGCGAGGAAGAGAGAGTCGTCGTAGTGTGGGTGAGAACCAATGTCGTGGACAATGCGTACAAGATCATCCAAGCGAAGTGGTAACTTGCGCTGAACGGGTTTCGATAAACGACGTTTGCACCCTTTCAAGGTGCGAGTGACAAGTGGTGAACGTCGTGCGGCGCGCACATTGGGAAACATGAACTCAAGCCGATTTGCGATTCCTGAGAGGTAATTATCGACAGAGCGGGGTTCGATATGGTGTGATAGCCAGACAACGTAGTATGATAAGGTGTCCTCTGTGGGGTCGATGACGCGATGGTGCAATTGGCAGAAGGAAATATAAGAATTCAAGTGTGAGTCGTAAGCTGATGAAGTCGATGGTTCGATAGCAAAACCAAGCGCGATAGAGCGTTCGTGAAAGAGCCGCTCTTCAGACCAGGCTTCCCGTGTGGGTTGCCTGGACTGTGGGGAAAGTGGGATCATGTTCTCGCCACCCCCAGCGCATTCCGAGGGGGTTCAAAATCGAAAAACTGTGCGTCAGGTGCAATTTGCAAAACCCGTTCGTTGTGAAAACGAGATAGTGCGTCAGCCACGACGTTATCACAGCCGCTTACGTGCACTACACGCAGGTCAACAGAATGTTCAATCAGAACATCTACAGCCGAGATCAAAATGGAGTTATAAGGAGGATGGGCTCGGAGAGAATTAAACATTGCAACCGTGTTTGTGTTGTCGGTGTAGATCAACATTTTTGAAGGCACCTCCGGCATATTTGGTATGGCGTGAATCGCCGAACAAACTGCCAGGGCTTCTGCAAAAAAGATGGTGTCCTTGGGTCTGTCGTCGGGAAGGGGACTTTGGCATGCGAAGTTTTCGTCAGGGAACCAGAGGCCCAAACCGATACCTGAAGCGTCGGTATATGCGCGCACGACGTCCTCGGACCTGGGATTAAAATCAAGAGATTTGTAAAACAAAAGTCCTGGCGAACGCTCTATATGAGTCGCCAACCAATGTAACTCATGGATTATGGCGTTGTTGACATGGAGACGTGCGAAAGGTTCTGTCTTCTCACTGATCTTGGCATAGATCGCAGATAGGCCGGGCTTAAGCAGGGGGAAAACATTAAAGCTCCACTCGCACCATCCAGCGAGTTGTTGGAATTCCCGTAGTGACCATCTGTAGCCCTTTCCTGCGAAATTACGCAAATGTACGACCAGCTCGTTCTTCTTGTGCGCGGGAAGTATTGCAGTCATCTTGTTAGGATCGATGTCGAAACCTATGACCGTTAAAGGACTACCGAACAACTGTTTGGGTTTGTCATGCGGTAAGCCTATATCATCCCAGAGTTGCAGCAACCGTGTTTGCTTAGCGGGAAAATAACATTGATACGGTGAATAGTACAGTTGCTGATTTGCGAGCTCGAAGGAGAAGGAATCATCCATATAAGTCTTGAGTGCGTCAACAAGGATCCGATGGATCGCGATCCAAGCTACCAAAGACATGAAGGATATCCACACCTTAGGTGATCCACGTCCGCCGAAATTATTGTTTCGATCCACGTGTCGCTGGCCATTAACAGTCAAAATCTGTTTGGTTTGCCAGAGTGGATGCATCGGGAGCCTGCGAAAAGCTTGGGAGACGTCCGATTTCCACATGACAAGCTCATCATGTGGATGTTCCTTCCTGAACTCAAGAAGCGAGGCCCCAAGGGAATGTAGCCCGTCAAGCTTCGTTCCTTTGATCGAGTCTGATTCAATCATAGAGTTGAGGGAAAAATCGCCTGCAGTATGGTCTACGACGAGTCGTAATTTGTCGGTGTTGGGTTTTGGCACGGTGTGCATGGGTACACTGTACATTCCCGGTAAAAGTTCTTGTCCAAAACTTTCCGAGACTCGACCAAGTCGTATTTCTTCCTCAAGTTGTTCCTCTATGAAGGTTAATTGTTCGTTTGATTTTTTGCAAGTGCGCATAGAATTATCGTTGATAGAGGGGTAAGACTCGTCAGGTACTTCCGCCCAGGGCCAGAACCCTTCACGTAGCGCCCGGCATACTGATTCGACAAACAACTGGTTAGGGTGATCCGCTAACAGTGCTTGGAAACGATTGACGTCGATAGGTGTGACAATTTTGAAGAGGTCTGGTCTACTGGCCACTGTTCGAGACGAATCTGAATGCAAGAGGGATTCTGGGACATTAGGTACTGGTTCGGCATATTCAGTAGAGCGAGCTGTGGGACTGAAAGAAACATCCGACGGTGACCATATCAGTCCTCGGCGGTATCGTGGACGCTTGAGCTCAGACTCAGACTGATTTGGACTTTGCGTCCTCGATATGCTTCGTTTTAACGTGCTTGCGCCCACAGAAATGCCCATCTTGCTCGAAGGAGCAGATGTGTGCATAGCGGCACGAGGATGCGCTACGTGTACACTCTCCGTTATTCCATTTGCGGCAGGGGTCGCGCTTGTTGGACGCGTTTGAATCTCGTGCACTACTGCTGGGTTTTGAGTCTCCATTATCATTCCGCTGTCTTCCGTCTGAGTTGAAATGCGCGAAGACAAGGTCTTCGAATTCACGATAGTCGGTGAGCTCAAGTCTGCGTGAAGTGCCGACTCTGTTCCTGACGGCTTTATCGAATCGTATGATCCTACCATGGGCAGATGTGTTGGCCTGCGCGAAGTATGTGGAGATATAGGTGAAGTAACTGTTGAGTTCAGCCTCTCGATGAGGGAATGCGAATTTGATGGCATCAGCCGCTTTGTTCCAGGCTGAAATCCAGTCGGCTTCTGTAGCGACTTTCTTGGACGCTGCCTCTGAAGCTCCGTACCTGATCTCGAGATCCCCGAGAGTTTCTGTCTGCTTGTCGACTGTTCGAGAAGAGGAGATGATGGTATGGACGACGTCGAGGTTAATGCATTTACCTGCGACGATTTCGGCCCATCCGGATTCATGGAATTCCGGTCCATATCTATGGTACATGAGGTACCGCCGCACTTCTTTCTGATCTCGTGACCAGTTGGCAAGGATCTCATTGGTGCGCTCAAGATTGGCGGTGAGAGGTTTGTACTGTCTGGTTCTAACCGAGACAGCAACGGAGGAGTAGTCGAGTTTGGCACGTTTGCGAGCAGGTTCTCCTGGCTCGTTACTGCCTTCTCTGCTCCTATTCTCTGTATTAGGGGTCTTTTCACGTTGAGGCGCTGGTTCAACGAAACGCTCTCCGCGTTCCCCAGATGAGTCGTTTCCTGCTCGTGCAAGTTCAGTCTCGACTTGATCGAGCATGGAAATATATGGTCCGGCAACCGTAGAGACTTTCTCGGATGTGTTGAAAAGTTCTGCGCTGATGATTTCGACGAGCACGACATTGGCTTCAAGTTTGGTGATCCGCGAGCATCTGTAGTCCTCAACATAGTCGAGGCATCTCTTCGCCAGACTTTGTTGGGATGTAGCCGGTCCACTAGTGTCGGTTTGGGACATATTCCTTGGCCCTCCTGATCCTGTAAACGATCCAGTAGACTGGGTTTGTGACGATGTGCTGGCATTGTTATTGATGTCAGTGGTCATATGGATGAAGGATGATCAATTGGTGAATTAAATAAAGTTCAAATTTTCGGTGCAGACGTGCACGGAGCAGAAGTGCTCTATGAGGGCAAGTGAATAGAGACGGCACAACAACTTTGGTTTGAAAGCCTCGTATGTGTAAGCCTATGACTCGACAGCTGAGTCACGAATGATTTGACCAACGTCGCGAACTGATTCAACTCGGTCAAACAAGTTAAACCACGATTAATGATTGTCGCGACATATGTTGGTTTGTTTGGATTCGGGGCTTAGCCAAATAAAGCAGCACAGCCCCTGCACCTTCTTTTGGCACTGGCCCGGCAGGTACTATGCTGCATGCATAGTCAAACATCGATTTATCCTCTCTTCGCTGCATGATATAGTCATATGCGCTCGATACGATATCCCAGAAGATTGACTGTGGAACAGGAATGCATCAGTCATGCAATGAAGACGACCATCCTGAATCCTGATGCAGATGATGGACAGCATGATCTACTCATTTTCCCGGGTTCCGAATGCTGTATGTACTGCCACATAAACCTGTCAATCGTAAATGAGCGCCGCCTCGTGAATTCATACGTCCGACGCATAAAACGCTCGCCCACCTAACGAGCTTTCCGCCAGGCTGGGGACTACAGACAACCTGGTGAGCACTGGTCAACTATTCGCCCCCACACTTGATCACGAATCGTGTCAGAGTAGATTGATTCACCAGACGCCTTACGGTAACAAGCTATGGCCGCTAGATTCCCGGCAAGACAGACCCACACCCACGAGGAAGCTCCAGTCTTAGTGCAATCCCTTATACCAATTCGCTGGCACGGGTTTGGGGGACATAAGTTGGCTATTGAGGATTTTGTCTTCTTGCACGACAACATTCACATCGTGAGCGCTTCAGACGATGGCACGATGCGGAAATGGAACCGCAACACAGGAGGTCAAGTCGGAGAACCATGGATATGGAAGGGGGGAAGCATACATGCACTGGCGTTGTCACTGGATGGCAAGACGATTGCATGCGGGAGGAACGACGGAAATGTTCAGCGGTGGAATTCCGACGGAAAGATAATCAGTGTTTGGATGGGTCACACCGAGCAGGTGCGGTCGCTCTCGTGGTCTCCCAGCGGAAGCCATATTGCCAGCGGGTCCTATGATGGAACAATCCTCATTCGAAGAGCTGAAAGTGGAAAAGTAGAGGTTGGCCCGATCAAGACGAAGCAGATCGCAGTGGAATATCTTGCCTATTCACCTTCGGAAAAGAAAATTGCATCAGGCGGGTACAACAACACAATTTGCATATGGGACAGCAAGACCGGCAAGCTTGTCCTCGGCCCCATTGAAGACGTGGGGAACAGTACTGTGACGTCGTTGGTGTGGTCGCCGGACAGCAGGAAACTCTACTGCGCCTCGGACAAATTCGCACGTGTTTTCGACAGCACTTCAGGCACGCTACTCCATTGTTATGAGACCGACAATGTCCTGTATTCGGTCGCACTTTCACCAACACACAATGTTCTGGCATGTGTAGGCGATGAAGGTATCGTGCAGCTATGGGACACAGAGTCCCATCAACCACTTGGCCCGCGATTTTGCCAGGATCGCGAAACCCTGTTCTCTGTGTCATTCTCTCGAGATGGGAGATACCTAGCATGTGGCGGAAACAGCAGGAGACTCATTCTGTATATGGTCTCAGGCCTAGCTCTTCATCTTCGGGCGCCCATTTCTCAACAAGGTCACGGACAACTCACACAGCAGGAACCTCGGCTCAACCCACAGCAGGAAACTCTGCCCTCCCCACGGCAGGAAACTCGGTCCAACTCACAGCAGGGAACTCGACCCGAGTCCCCATTATCGTCTTATCTCAGTGTCAGTGTTCTCACGTCACTCTCTGTCGCTTTACTCACAGGACCATCACAGGCTGATGCTACGGGTAATGATGGTATCATTGAGGAGGGAAGCGATGATCCATACCACAATTTTTTTCAGGTAGCACTCGTCTTTGTCATGCAAAGGGCCCAACACTGATGATAATCGTAGTCTTCCCAACCATCTCTTACTTCCACGGCATCTGGTTCCCCTCAGCCTCTCAACCTGTCCTCAGCTCAACGATTCTGGAACACTATCTCTCGACGCCGCCCGCCAACAAGCAAGGCCGTCCCACAAGAGCGCCCAAAGCGCCATTTCTTCACTCGTCGTGCTCACTCAAACTCACCACTGGAGCCAACAACCATAAACCCTAAGCAACCAACACCAAATGGGAAAGTCCGAGCAGGAGAAGATAACAAGGAAGGTGACAAGGATAATGATGTAAGCCCTGGTTCGGTTCTCATACTGTCATCTCTCAACTCGACTGCTACCAGCCTTGTTCTGCGAACGATCCGCTAGAAGCCAGAAAGGATAAGTGCAAAGAGCGAGACGAGCCTCCTTCTGACAGCCAGAACCCACCGCTTGATGATTCACCCAAGCTCAACAATACAAACAAGCGAAAACTCTGGAAACGGCTAACGCGCGCTCGAGGGATGGATCCCACTGACACCAAAATCGCTCCAGCAGCGAAACGTCCCGAGGTCGTTGAGGTATACGCTGTACGGGGGTTCCAGGTGAGCTTTAGTTCGATCTCTGCGCACTTTTATTCTTACTAGAAATGAAAATAACAGGGATATGTTGCAATGAAGCGGGTACGCAAGACAGAGTTACCGACGGTGACGTGCAGTGCTCCTCTCCCTGCAACACACCCCAGTGCATCGTCACAGCCGGGATTATCGTTGCAAGTGGTCTCTGTACAGGCAGGGCCATCATCGCAAGCCATGGTTGGAAACAGCGCTCAAACTTTGCGAGCCGTTGGAGGTTCATCATCACACGCGTCTCCATCACACTTTGTCACCAACTACCACACCAATCACGACTCAGATTCACGCTCAAGCATCGAAGGCTCCTGTAACAGGTTCCTTGACAGGATATGTTTTCCCCGTGGACACTACTACAAAGATTCTTAATGTTGTCTGAATTTTCGTATGCGCTTAGTTTGCATCCTTTGTTTTTTTCCCTCTGCTGAAGCCAAACTCATCACGCAGCGTTCATGCTTCACCACGTTGCCTAAGCTCTCGTATGCTCAGCTTCATATCTACCTTATGTACCAATGGTTACCGTCGTCGCCAATCCCGGTCCACCTTTTACACACGTTCTATTATGGACATATACCACTGTCGGCTGTATTTTTGTAAAGCCAGAAGCACGGAGCGGTTGTTTGGATCTAAAGGATTTGCCAAACAAGGCTGCACAGCGCCATCACGGTAACTCATGATCGCGGTTGACGCGGTAAGCCTGAAGGCCTGACTCATGCCATAAGCAAGAAATGCAACGTACGTATTCTGTTCCTACACGAGTTTGACTGTCACGATTTAAATTGACAGTGATGTCTTATTCAACCTCTGATATAGGCAGGTTGACAGCCTGCCTTGGCTGCTTAATACAATCAATCCGAGGGCAACATAATGTTCGGTGATCGAGATTTAGTAAGCTTCTGATTCAAGTCCGAATCACTAGACAACTCCAAGACATGGACCGATCGACATCATATTCAAGTCCGAATCACTAGATAAATCCAAGACATGGACCATCGACATCATATTCAAGTCCGAATCACTATAGACAACTCCAAGACATGGACCATCGACATCATATGCATCATATTCAAGTCCAAATCACTAGACAAATCCAAGACATGGACCATTCGTGAAATATGACATCATCTCTAGAAGCCCCTAAGGGAGTATAAATATTGAAATAATACTATAGCTATACCCTCATCCTAACCAGCGAGACAACTAACACTAACCTCTAACGCCAAACATGATTTCAGCCTGCCAGCATTTCGCAATCCTGGCTTTCGCTATTCTCGTTCCCGCGGTCACAGTAGCGCTTGTGGTCCTCATACCTGCGCACGCCGTACTCACGTTGTCGGCAATGACAGCATTGTGCTGGATATTCACGGTCGTTACGCTAACAATTGACCCGGAACTGTCGCACAGCTGCGCTCTTCCTCTTATGATAATCGTATCCGTGACTATATCGTTCGTCGACGCCCACCGCATGGCTATAGTCGAATGGGAAGACGGTTAGTGAATTTAATATTGTGAACCAACATCAACTAATCTATATGTATTACAGGTTGGGCGGCCAATGGACTGCTCGGTCTGGCAATAATCGCCTTTTTTATCTTTTCCGCAGGTTTGGCGAGCGAGAGGCGTTCGGGTTCGGGGGCGGGCATTTTAAGAAAGCTCGCTGACAACCTTTCCCCATTCGTCAATGACCTCCGGCACATAGCTGTAAGTCATAAATATTCCATACTAGTAAGTCATTCTATTTCATTTACTACGTATGCGTGAGCTAAATATTATTTCAAGCCACAATACGATCCTTACTCACATTGTCAGACTCTCGCACAACCTGCCGCCGCCGCCGCCGCCGGTTTGGCCGCCACCGCTGCCGGTTTGGCCGCCGCCGCCACCGCCACCGCTGATTCGGGCGGCGCCGACGCTTCTACAGCGCCAGACACACATGAGCTTGATTCGCGAGAGGGTGGGCATGGTTGTGTTGCTGAAGACCGGGCCCCGGCGGGAGCGTGACCTGGAAGATAACTTGGAAGTTAGCTAGATCGTTTATGTAATGCATCAGACTCAGTTGCGGGATATTCATATCAATATGCTGCGTTCATTGCTTTGCGATTTTCTTTTAAAATTTCACGCAATTCAAAGGACGTGCGATGCACATGGCCTCAAATCGCTCAGTTGTTAAGTATGCACTACAACTCACTCTATTCTGACCTGCCGTCCACCGAGTTCAATGCGCACTACTTGAAACACTTGTACATCCTGACCAGCAGGAGTGACCAGTCTAAGATTACACTTTGTTCATGAACGTGGCTACTGGCTGGTGGTGTTCGTTCAGGCAGTTTGTTGAGCGTGTCCGCGATGGCGCTACTGCACCTGGTGCTGATGTGGCACAGGGTGGCCTAGGTCTTCGTCCAGAGAATGGACAGTTTGTAGGCATCCTGAGCGAGACCTGCCCGGTGCGTTGCAAACATTTTTCTTATGGAGCCTGTAAAGTGAATGAGGTCATTTTCAGGACTACATCGCGTTGATGCATTCGCTACTAGCCATAACAGTCCCGTTTCGTCCTACTCAACATCGTACGAGCTCAAACACGCCAATGCGCTCGCGCAGGCAACTAGGATCTTTGCCAGTGACTCCCTCGTTCCTGCCACTCGCTTTGACCTTGGGTCTCCCAGCAGATCGGATCTACCTCCTAGAAGGAGAGAATAACGGTTTCACGAACTACAATCAGCTCGTCTCCTCTGCCCGCAAGAGTGGTATACCACGGCTGCCAATCCGTGATGCTAATAAGGAGACTTGCAGCTCTGTATCTAGCGCCATTATGAAATATTTGGCTAGGTCCATGATCGCTCAGAGGCATGGGCCTCTGTGCCGATGCTTGCGGGCCCGAGGCCAGGTAGCACATCGCTAACATAATTCAATGCATCCCGCGAAGTGTTCTATGAGATTGTGGAAATAGACTGTTTGATTAATCACTTCAATTGAGGGGATCGAACCAGTGCATTGGTTGTTTACTTTATTTTTGTCAAACACCAGTAACTCAAGTAATGGCACGAGAATTGCCTTGTGAACTTTATGTCTGCCAATATCGTACATGACTCTGCGAGGGAATGGTAAGACACGACATCATCTCTAGAAGCCCCTAAGGGAGTATAAATATGGAAGTAGCCCCTAGAGTTATACTCATCCCCACATTTTCATCATATATATCGCTTCCAAACATGATTTCAGCCTGTCAACATTTCACAATTTTAACATTTTCGTTTGTGGTTTTCGCAGCTACAGTAGCGCTGGTGGTCCTCGTCCCTGCGCATGCTGTCCTCACTTTGTCGGCAATGACAGCATTGTGCTGGATATTCACGGTCGTTACGCTAACAATTGACCCGAACCTCTTGCACAGCCGTGCTTTTCCTCTTCTGATTACTATATCCTGGACTATATTGCTCGTCGATCTCCAGATTCTCCACCACATAGGCGAATGGGAAGTCGGTTAGTGAATTTAATATTATGAACCAACACCAACTAATCTATATACATCACAGGTTCGGTGGACGAGGGATTTCTCGGTCTGGCATGCTTCGCCTTCGTTATCTTTTCTTTTGGTTTGGCGAGCGAGAGGCGTTCGGGTTCGGGGGCGGGCATTTCAAGAAAGCTCGCTGACAAATTTTCCCCATTCGTCTATGACTTCCGGCGCATAGATGTAAGTAACAAATATTCCATACTAGTAAGTCATTCTATTCCATGAACTACGTATGCTTGAGCTAAATATCATTTCAAGCCACTACATGATCCTTCCTCACATTGTCAGACCTTCGCACAACCTGCTGCCGCCGCCGTTTCGGACGCTACCGACACCGCTGATTCGGGCAGCGCCGACACTTCTACAGCACCACGCACACTTGATTCGCGAGAGGGTGAGCCTGGTTGTGTTGCTGAGGACCGGGAGCGTGACCTGGAAGATAACTTGGAAGTTAGCTAGATCGTTTATGTAATGCATCAGACTCAGTTGTGGGATATTCATATTGCTGCGTTCATTGCGATTTTCTTTGAAAATTTCACGCAATATCAAAGGACGTGCGATGCACATGGCCTCAGATCGCTCAGTGGTTAAGTATGTACTACAACTCACTCTATCCTGACCTGCCGTCCGAGTTTAATGCACACTACCAAACACTTGTACACCCTGACCAGCAGGAGTGACCAGATTAGTACTAACACTTCGTTCGTGAACGTGTCTAGTAACTGGCCGGTGGTGTTCGTTCAGGCAGTTTATTGAGCGACTCCGCGATGGCGCCACTGCACCTAGTGCTGACGTAGCACAGGGTGGTCTAGGCGGCCTGGCGTAGTGGCACGAGAATTGCCTTGTAAACTTTATGTACTGTCTGCCAATATCTAATATCGTACATGACTCTGCGAGGACAGTCAAAGGAGACTTTTTCAAAAAGCTATCACGGAACTTCATTCGCCAGGCTCTCTCGTTGAAGATGGTACAATAAATTTACCACTCCCAGGAGAGAAAATATCCTGCACACCATCAGATGAGCTCTAAGAAATAAATGACACACTTACCATGATCATTCCTCTCGAAATGAGCCGAATCGCAGCTCTGCTCTCCCACAGGGGGTATATTACGACTGCGAACGCCGACAAGAATGTCCAAATGATACCGACTATCACCCAGACCGAAAAGCCAGTAACGCTAAAGACTGTCTGGGCGAAGAAAAGCGGGAGAGGGATAAGTATCATCAGCACCAAAGTCTGTAGAGCGAGCGGCCTCAGCAGCTGAACAGTTATCAGAAAATTTTAAAACACGAACAAGTGCTATTGACGCTTTGACGGCGAACTTAAATGCTTTATCTAGGTTGACTGGATCCAGATCGGGATCGACTTGCGCTTCGTTCGTCGCGGATGACACTGACACATCCGGACCCTTCTTCTCATCGTCTGACTCCTCTAGTGTGTCGCTGACTTTTCTACTAGCAACAGCGGCACTGTGGTTATTAATTGCACGAGTCGAAGCAAAATCATAGTCATCTGGCCACTGCAGGATTGATCAGCTCGTGATCTCAAGAGATGGAACAATTTGCGCACGATAAGCGAAGCGGCAGTTGAGATAATAGCACCGACACTGATTGATGCAAGGTTTCCTGCGAGCATTTCGTAGTTGCCTATCAATGGGTCGGTTTAGCTACACATCAGTATTGAAGTTAGTGGTCATCTGACCTCCGCTCGTCTGATCATGCAGCAAAGTCAAAAACGAAATGATGGAAAAATAAGAGACGTACGGTGACATTGATGACTTTTTGGTTAAGCGCAGACGTGGTGACCAGCCAGGCAACGACACCTGTGGCAAAACCAACGAGCGAACCAGCAATGCAGCCCACTTTACTAGCTTTTTTCCAGGTGATGCAAAGGGCAATTGGGCAGACAGCAGAGCCGAGTATGACACCCATAAACGTCTGCAAACCATATCAGACACAATGCGTAGCACGGACGGATACAAACACTGACATAAAGCCAACCCATGGACACTCCGATGTAGTAGAAAATAACACCGGCGATACCCATTACAAGGGCAAAGATGACAACCTACTCATGACAATTAACCAGGATTGGATTTGCTTGCATGAAGAATGTAGTATACCCCTGCATGGCTCATACGCAGAATTTGTTGCTCCGTAGCCTTCGGATTAATATATCTCTATAATCAACAGTGAGCGATTTTAGCGCTGAATGCTGGGTAAGAACATACCACATAGACATCGTAAGTCAAAATAGAAGAGACTGCAATGAGCTCTGCACTCGTGGCACTCGTCACAGCCAGGAAGAGGACGATAAGAAGTGCAGCTGCGCCCAATTGCCCGAGCAACGTCGCAGCAGCTAGCGAGGCTGGAAGACCCTCTGAGATGGCATTTTGCGAGAGCGGCGCAAGCTTCGGAATAAAACTGCTAAATAAAGGATCTTGTGACGAAGAGTTGGCGGCGGGTACCGCAGAAAAAGCCACTGCAGCAAGCCCAAGCGTCGTTGAGAATGTAAACGGAATAGCAAACCTACGCTTGAATCAGAAAGGCACATGTCAGTAAAGACACACCAACTCACCAAGCCAAGCCACCAATAAGGTATGCCTTGACGGTTGTGGAAGGCCTGCTGGCAATGGCGCGCTGCCAATATGCCTGGTCCTGGAAGACAGTTGCGAAGTTGCCAATGAGGTTGATTACACCAAAGATGAGGCCGTTTTTGGAGCGGAGCGTTAGGTACGAGCCCCCAGCATTACCGGCTACGGGTGAGATCTGGGATACCTCACCCAGTAGATAGTGCATGTGTCTAATGGAGCCAATATCGCCCGAGGTTGCGTATACGGTGAACACAAACGTCAAGATGATGGCGAAGAGGACGGTTGTATGTGTGCTGAAAATAATAGCATGGGTCAGGGAACATGCCATAGACGACAATTCACTTACTAATCGCAAAGTAGTGTGGAACGCATTCCGCCAACGACAACATAAATGGAAACACCCAGTGGAATGAGGAAACACGCAGCAATCGTGCTCATTCCAGTCAAACTCGTCACAGTGGCTGAACCACCCAAAACAAGCATTGACGATACGATCAAGTTTGTTACAAGACCGAAAGCCATGAAAACAAGATGCGCTGTAGTTCCCCACCGCGCTCCAATAATCTCAAGCCAAGTATGTGCATAGGGAGCATTGAGCTTTAGCTTCGCAGCAAGCTGTGCGAACAAGAGGACCTGTACGGTCGCACCTGCTGCATACCACCAAGGCCCTGAAATGCCATATCTATAGGCGACTGCACTAGATTGGAGCTAAGTGATATCACCCGGTAAGCCACATGTGGATATGGATGCTGAACATGGACATACTAGCGTTGCTGCCCACGTCCAAGCAGAAACAATGCCTGAGGCAATAAGCCCAGGCTTCACTGAACGTGAAGCAGACGAAAACTCCTCGGAATCTTTGGGAGAGACACCTGTGTAGCGTGCCTGCATAGCAGTCAAACCCACCATGAAAGCACTGAAGAACAGTCCGATCCCTGGATATCTTCAGCAAATGGTAGAAGATATGTTGCAACGTGTCTTACCAACGACTAACAATGTTACTAGAGATCAGTGTTGTTATAAGGGAAACGGGAATGAACTCACCGACGCCATAGCCTGCGCCTTGAGGGAGAATTTCACTGGTCGACATACGAGCAAAGAGGTTCAGAAAGAAGCTAGACCTTACCTCATTTATATATCGCACCTCTTATCACGAAGAAGATGCAGTTTGCCATTTTCAAATCATCAGGTGCGATGACCGTACACTTTTTCAAGTCCCCATGAAGAGCAAGCGTTGATATCGTGATTGTAGCGTTGCGAACCAAGTAAGGACCTCCAACCAGAACGGAGGTCTTCAGGCATAGTGTCCCTATAAAGGCACCTAACTTTGATGTCTTATCAATCTGGCCCTCATACAGAACTTTTGACGATGAGCCAAATGAGTGATTGGCGACGACTTTGGATTGTTTACCCGCGAGGATGATGCCGGATGCAAGACGGGGAACCCCAACGGTACCAGTGACAGAAAGCGGTTGAATCCTCAGTGGAATTGGGAACGCGTGTCAACGCAACGATATCGATGTCATACGTGAGATTTCGTGGTATCGCCAAGGAGTCCTCCTGTCTCGCATTGCAGAACAACTCCGACATGTCGGGATTTCTTCAGAGCGACAAAGACGGGCTAGATTACAGACATTAACAACGCCACAGTACTGTTGCCATCCCAATCTGCCTTGTAGAAATATGGTGAGCTTCATAGGAAGATAACAGATACCCCGGGGCGTAGACTCCGGATACATGCCCGTCAGCTCTCTGTTCTCGAATCTCCGCAAGTCGAACTGCCATAATCATGCGAAACTGGCCCCTATGAATAGATAAGCTGGCAAACAAACTATCATGGGGGTAAAACATTCCAGGGAATGGAAACGCTCGAGGCCCAGGAAGTTCCTCTGTAGATATGTGGGTGCCAAGGTTCCCACCAAGTAAACAAATGAGGGTCTTGTCTGTAAAGTCATGCATTGGACATCCGAAGATGAAGGTTGGAGGCATCTCGAATTGGCACCCGTGAGTACCCAGGCGACAACATTGATTGTAACCTAGCAGGAAGGGTCATGTGTATAAATGTGTAACCAAGACGTACCAATGATTGACTACCTGGTGCTCTCGAACATAAATCAAGCACCGCCCTGTAACTCTGGGAGATCCCAAGGTCCGCTAGGATCGATGCTGAGTCGCTGACCTATGCAGCCTAGTAGTTCTGAGTTCTTCCGCGGCATGGCTACAATCATTAAGTTCAGTTTGCTCCTTTGGACGAGTACTAGGGGAATTAGAAATTCCTTTTGAGTCTTTTCAACTTGAATCTGCCTGTCCGAAGTTCGCTTGTACCTTGTGGTGTGATCCAATGTGCAATACCTCCAACAAGTGGACTCCGTATGTATACTCCGCATGTATAGGACGGTAATCATTGAAGTCGACGGCGCCAGGAAATGAGCAAAAATTCTGCCGGATGTCAAGTCATAGTCAAGTGGACAGCTGTCTTCCTTCATATAATGGTCTGCCTATACGAGAGTCTATAGTCAGACTCCCGCAATTCAAATCCGTAACACCCTCCTGCGAAGCCTTCACAATGTCATAGTATTGAGTAATACCAAGTTCACCGTGACGACACGCCATTGCGATATTGGCGTATTTCTTCTCGCGAACGGCAGTCGCAGCCAGATCTTGAATCCGCGCCTCGGGTTTCTCGGCCTTCGGACCTTCTGTGCAAAAACAACGCAGCTTTCGGCATCATCGAAGGGATGGATATACAATGAGTGCATCTGAGCTTGATTAGTGCACATCACTGTTCCGCTGGTATGGGTTCTTAGGGTATAGTATGGGTATGGCGGTCATAGTGGGTATGGCGGTCATGGCGGGTATGGCGGGTGGGACGCGTGACGAATAACGTTACGTGGGTCGTAACTCTACAGTACTAGAACCTTCCTGCTATAGCCTAAGTAACTAAATATATAGACCCCGCAGACCAAGCGGCATTCCACCAGGAAGCACTATGAAGTCAAGACGCAAGAGCATCATAAGAATGGTCCACACAACACCATGGGTTGAGCCCATGTCAGTGTCAACAGGGGTGCGATTTCGAACGGTCAATATAAGTAAACGATAAACAATTCAAATACACTGGCAACAACTTCTTCAAGGTAAAACTCATGTCTGCCACTGTGCAAGAGCACAGTACTGACAATAATCACTTGTAGTCTTTGCAGTCATCCCTTCTTGCTGTGACATCCGGTTCCTCTGGCCTCCCAACCTGTCCTCAGCTCGACGATTCTGGAACATCATCTCTCGACGTTTCCCGCCGGTAAATGAGGGCATCCCACAAGAACACCAAAAGCGCGGTTTCTTTTCTCGTCGTTCTCGCTCGAACTCATCACTGGAGTCCACAGCCATAAATCCCAACCAACCAACCAACCAACCAACCAACATCACAAGTCTTATTTCGACTCCCGCACACGGTCAATGATTTCAAGACGACCACCGTCAGCGTTATCCCGCGAATG
This sequence comes from Suillus clintonianus, assembly GCF_016758775.1. NCBI lineage: Eukaryota > Fungi > Basidiomycota > Agaricomycetes > Boletales > Suillaceae > Suillus > Suillus clintonianus. The sequence continues at coordinate 77,511 of NW_024539328.1, forward strand.
ATCCGCTTGCGCCGGGAAGGATAACGGCAAACAACGAGACGGGCCTCCCGCCGACCTCGATAGCAAAAATAATCGAAGCCTCTGGAAACGGCTAATGAACGCTCGAGGGAAGGATCCCATATCGGCTCCAGCAATCAAACGTCCCGAGGCCGTTACACTGTCTGCCGTGCGTGGGTTCAAGGTGAGCCTACAGTACTATTTTCTACATACTTTTTCTTACCAAAGGCGGAAATAACAAGTATATGTTGCACAGACACTGAAACGCAACGGCATTGCTCTCGCTCCAGCTCACCCAAGTTGCCCGTTACCGGCGGGCCCATCATTGCAAGGTGATTCAGTCCAGTACATTGTTGCAAGATACTTCAGGACAGGGAGGGCCGTCATCGCCAGCTATAGTTGGGGGTGGAACTCAATACCCCCAAGCTATCGGGGGTTCGTCATTGTAATTTGTCGCTACCAACCACACCAGTCATGACTCAGATTCGGACTCGATTCAATGTTTTTGCAATAAGTTCCTCGACAAAATATGTTTTCCCTGTGGACACTACTACGAGGATTCATAGCGCTGGATATTTGACCTGCTTCCTTCGTTTTACTTTGCGAACGTCTTTTTTTCGCTCCTTTGACAATCCAACTCCTACAATTTTCGTCACGCTATTCATGTTCGCGCATATTCAGCTTCGTCACTTCATTTTGTACTGCTATTGTCGGTACTTAATTTGGATCATTACACCCCTTCTACAGTGGTCGACTGTACTAGAAGTACGTCGGCGGTAGCTGTTTGGGTCCATGACAATCTCCCAGCAATTGCGAATACAACGGCTCTCTCATAAGTCCTTCGCACAATCCCCTCGTGCATGAGCTGCACACGAATGATACAGACAGTGCAGGCATCTGAATCCAATCAGACCCTGTTGTACCGCATGACAAATATCCTCGCCCTGGCATGATCTGCGAGACACACGAGGTCGTGCGTAGATAGTGGCTTCAGGGGCATTCATTTGACGTATAGTCAGCCGGTGACCTCCCTCCCACGCGCTGAAGATTCGGCGCTGCGGTATCATGCACGGAAGTACTGTCTGAGCGTTCTGAGCGCTCTATTGTTTTCTGCACTTGCGCGGAGGTCAGAGAAACTTTGATGCGACGAGTAAAAACACATTTCTCTGGCAGAGATCTATACCGTTTACCAGGCAGGTGATGCTCGGTTGCACGTGTCCGCATCAGGAGCGGCTTTCTTGTCCTGTCTGGAAATACCTCCAAATTTGAGCCCATGAGCCGCTATCAATGGACCTGAGCTTGCGGCTTATTGTAAAGATACCGCTCACTTTACAATAGCGCGCTTGGTTCACCACTCTCACCATCCAGATATAATAAATTGACGACATCAATGAACAGATCATTCTATACTCGGATATCCCTGACTGTCAGCATGCTCATCTTAAATATAAAAAGGACTCCTTTACCTCTTCCACCAAGCTCGGTATGAGCCACGAGGAGCTACCTTGCAAGAATATCTGGGTCCAGTATCTAGGCATGGCAGCCGTTTCCAAGGGTCTTGGAGTACCACAGAAGGAGATTCGACAATTCGGACATGTATACCGTGCCCATCCTCAGCGACCCCAACACCAGCGCTTTCATTGACGGATCCCTCGTGACCCCAGTGTATCTTGAGAAAACTCATCCATCAAAGCCCATCTCCCCGCACGGCTCCGATATGGTTATTAGCGTGACTGACTCTGCATATCTCGACGACCCACGCCCTGTCGTGAGTTTTTCCGACGCCCCCGGAGAGATTACAACTTCCTTGGGGAAAAATTTTCACTCGGGGGTTCAAAATGTGCGGGATCGAGATCGAGGTGTTACACGAGAAGAGCAGTAGGCATGTGTTGTGGGAGATGTGTTCTCTTATGCGGACATTATCGTGGCAAGTCGGCTGTTTAGTGTACCGACACATCTTGAAAGATGACGCGTGTGCCAGGATCGGTTCTTGGGATGGATGGAGATGGGTAAAGGTGCTAAATAATATTCAACATTACCTTGCATGAAGTGGTGTAAAGACCATCGCGACGGCTTTGACGTGTCAATGACCGATATATTGTGTTACTAGTCACACACCTTGCAGTTATAAATATCAAGCAGTATAGTTTCACATACACAATACAGCTGCCAGCGACATCATGCAACCCATCATCCTATATGATATACCAAGCAAACTTCCCAAGAAAACATGGTCGCCCAAGTCATCAAAAATGAGGTGCTGTACACGTGTTGCAACACCTTAATAATAATGGCCAACTCACATCAGTCGTCAGATTCTGTCTGGGCCACAAAGGCCTTCCGTATGAAGTTATCTGGGTAGAGTTTCGTGATATTTCCGCAACCATGAAAGACATTGGCGCATCGCCAACAGCTGGGGAAATATACTCCTTGCCAGTCATTAAGGACCCCAATACTGGCGCAGTGATCTCCCACTCCGACACGATTACTAAATATCTCGACGAAACCTACCCTGACAAGCTGCTTATACCCCGCGGGACACATGTACTCATACAAACCTTTGAAACCCTATTTATCGGCACGGTTGTGGGGCCCTCCTCGGAACTCCTTATGGCCAGAACACTCGAGATACAGAACGATATTAGCCGGGAATCCTTTATCGAATCGCGGTTAACGATGTGTAGAGAAACACACTGGGAAGATATGGCTCCCAAAGAGAAGGCACAACGGATGTTCGCTGCGCTCAAGAAGGGCCTTGGTGTGGTGGATGGATGGTATCAAAAGAGCGGAGGGAGGTGGATTATGGGGGACACATTCTCGTTTGGAGATCTTGTTGTGGTTTGTTATGTGGTTTGGTGGAGCGCTATTTTGAATAAACAAGAACGCCGGGAGATCCATGCCTTGCATGGGGGAAGATGGGCGCGTCTTTTGGCGGATGTGAATTTCGAGTGCAACACTGATTTAGGCTACTTTGACTCTGAGGAACATAATAATAGTCGTTCCTTCTTATGATCTTCATGCATTTTTTAGCTCAAGAAGCCCGTGGCCGCGGACTCTCAGCTGGGTCATCAAAGAAACACCATGATCGCACGTCGCTGCGCCGTCGGGCCGTGCTTGAACGCGGCGGAACGTCGCGTGAATCTTGTGATGTCGCAGTTTCAGTACGAACTGAGGTAAAGACCCAGGTATCGAGGGTGTACGGTACGCCGAAGCACTATGAGAGCGCGGCGGAATGCAGGTGGAGCTCACATTTTGTAGGCAAGCTTGTGCGGTCAACGATCTATCAAAGTAAGTAGCTGATATCATAAATTACTCTAGACATCAATGACCCCAAGTCTGGTAGCTGCAACTCCAAATTCCCGAACCGCGTTGAGAAAATAAATCCTATCTTTATCGAGCCACATGCCCTCTAACTGCCCCAAACCGAACTTTCTGTCCAACACGACCCTCGACACAAGGTAGGGATGTCTAATCAAGCTGGGGCCATCGGACCTGCCAATCGTGTTGATCGAAGACGGTTCTTTCACCACTCGTCCTAGACCCCGCCTGTTCGTCACAGCCAGCAGGCTGAATTCCATCACATATAATTTATACTCCTCGGGATGTGAGTTTGGCATGTCGGCTGGGAATGTCAGCAAAACTCGATTCCTGCTAACACTGACTTCGCATTGACATGAATGCTCAAAAACACGAGCATTTAAAGGGCCACAGTATGGCAGCCGTTCCGTCAAGATCGAAGAAACCCCGCGTGGAAATGACGAAGGATAGAGGAGGAAAAAAATTTGGTGGAAAGGTATAGTAGTCGACGTTTAGGGTCCGAGGTGCACTGTTTGTTGGACTTGCATCTGTGGCTGCTCAATGACATCCTCCGGAAGGAGGCAGTCCCACCAGCCTATGTTGAAGGGTAACAGGAACGACGCCAGAAATTGCGGCGTCTGAGACATATCTTCAATTAAATAAAGCTTCAGAGTATCATGGACAACCACCAATTGTTTCCGAGGAAACAAAAATCGATTTCCTGTAATTGTGGAGCTGCTGCTCCGCTGAGGACGCTCTACATAAATTAAGAATTCCCTCAGCCTGTCAAATCTTTCAACATGACAAAAGCTCACATTGGATGTCGTTGAGTGTTGCCAGTCCCAAATCTACAGCTGCTACATAGTCTCGCGTGTGATCCCGGGGGAAAAGCAAATGTAGCGCTGCAAAGCGATATGCCTCCCACAAACCTTGAGCCTCGGCGCGTCTGTGTCAACAATGCGGTTGTCCTCGTATATAGGCAACCGCGACAGAAATAGTGTCCGTCCAGCACTGAAGTTCCTCGGCAAGAGAATGGAACCCTGCTTTGGACTCCATTTTGTGGTCCAATATCTTCTCGTCACGACCAGATATGCCAGTGAGTGGGAAGTCACGGTAGGCGTAAAACGTGCACGAGCAGACGTGCTTAATGTTGAGAGGTAGCGTAGACGAACGGTCAAGACTCAGATTGTCTGAGCTATGTCAGCATTTAAGAGAGCTTAGAGTGTATATGTCAGATGTTCTGAATCGTTGATTCGACATTCCGCAAGAGCAGTCCTGCTCTATAGGAGAAATTCCTAAATAGGGACCGCACATGGTCACGTGATTTTCTTTCGTTCCGTCCTTCGTTCATTACGCCTACTACAGAAGGCCCTCTATTTGTGTGGAAACCTGTAGGACTTAGCCGTAAAGCACAGTAAAGGCGCTATCGAAAAGAGTCCAAAACTTACACCACACTTCAAACACCCCCACCACTCTTCTCAACAGGTATCCTCCTCCTCTGCACACCCTTCTTACTCACAGTAGGCGCGATCGATACGTCTTTCAAATCTCCACAGATCTGCAAAGTCAAGGTTTGTATGAGCATGAGCATGGACGGGCACGAACGAACACAAATACAACGAAGATGAAGTGAGAGATGGAATAAGAACGAACCTCGACAAACTCTTCAAAATCTACCACATCTCTCCCCCTCCCTTTCCCCTCAGGTGAATCAGAAAGTCCCGCCTCCCTTAGGATATATCGGAAATCCGACTCCCGCACACCGTCATAAGCATACCCAAGCCCCGCAACAGACCGCACGGCTTCTCGTATCCTCGATACGGGCATCTTCATCTGATCCTGCTCCTGTGTCCCAAATCCAGACCCAGAACCAGAATCACCAGGCACGCGCGCATGCTGTCCAAACACCTCCCGGAGCGTTTCAATCTCCCCCGGCTCAAACAACGCACGCGGATACGTCGCGGCACCCGAAAATGGGCGCAAAAGCGCAGGACACCCAAACAGCGCCCACACGCGCCGCTGTACCTCCCCCATGCGTGACCAGCCTTCTCCCGACGAAGTTGTAACCGCTTCTACCCGTCCACCCGCGCCCATCCCACGTAGCACCTCCTCTGCCCTCCTCGCCTCTTCCCCCCTCCGTCTTGTATCCCACTCCAGGGTATCGCCCATGACGCGTATGACTTCTGGTAGTGCACTAAGTGCTGCGCGTGCATCAACGAAACCTAAGCGTGTGCGCCGCAGGAGCACGTCGAGTGGTTTTTGTGCGTATTCGTGCGTGAGCGCGTATGTGATCTCGGAGTGTGTGAAGGGGTAGGGAGCGGATAGAGGACGGTGTGGGTCCAAGGCCGGCGTTTGGGCCGTGGAGGAGAGGAGAGCCCATGCTTGTGAACCGTAGGATGAAGAGAGGTGTTGTGCAACTTCTAGGTCGATACCGTACTGCAGGATGTATCGGTAAGAGTGTTAGTGGATGTGAACTACATTGGAGGGGGTACTCACCCGTTGAATCAACCCGATGAACATATTACGATCCCACCCTTCGCTTCCTACAAGCCGTAGCTCTTGGGTCTGGCACTTCCGAGCCTCTTCCGTCAGCCCAGGGCCCACTTCAATTGCTTTATCGACCGCCTCTTCTGCCATCGCACGATAGGTAGTCCACTTTCCGCCCGCGATAGTCACCATACCGCTCTCATCCACCTTCACTACATGACTTCTCACCAACCCCTCCGTGCCACCCGCCGCACCAGATGAAATAAGCGGACGGAGTCCCGACCACGCTGAAAGCACGTCCCCGCGGCGCACCTTGATATCCCCACTCAAATACCCACGCACCTCATCTATGACCCACTGTATCTCAGACTCGCGCGGGAGAATATCATCACCGCTTAAATACGCGTCTTTCTCTTCCTGAGGCTTAATATGGGCGCGCATGTCATAAGGCTCGTCTGTTGTGCCTGCTACAACGCCACCTTCCCATGGGAGGAAGAAGACGACACGGCCATCGCTTGTCGCAGGGTCTAGGAGTCCCATGCCTTTAGGGGCGTAGTAGGAAGGGAGGGCGATGTGCACGCCTGAGCTTGCGCGCACGATGGGTTTGTGAGTGGGTGTGGAGAGGGAGAGAAGGGAGTCTGTGTATGGCCCTGTAGCGTTGATGATTACCTGTTGGGGTGTTGGTTGTTATATGTGGTGGAATGGGAGAACGCACTTTGGCTTTAACGTCAAATTCGCCTCCGGCGATGTGGTCTTTGACGCGTGCGCCTGTGATGAGGCCTGTGGTGGGGTCTTTGTGGAGGGAGGTGACACCGCAGTAGTTAGCGGCGGTTGCACCTGCTTTGATGGCGGTGAGGATGAGGGCGATGTTCATGCGGGAGTCGTTGTGTTGGCCTGAGGGGGTGAGAATGAGAATGAGTGGATTGGAATAGAGATGAGACATACCGTCGTAGTAGACCACGGCACCGACGAGCCCCTCACTCTTGAGCATGGGGAATTGTTCGAGGGCCTTGCCCTTGGACATGAGGTACGAGGATTCCATGTTTTCCTTGCCAGCAAGGAGGTCGTAGAGTTTGCATCCGGACCAATAGTAGGGAACTTGCCAGTACCTAGTTATTTGTCAGTGATGGTGATCACTGGATGGGGTGATAGACGGTGGAGTTGGAAACGGGGATTAAAGATAATGACGCACTTATAAATGGGCAGCATGATAGGGAGCATGTGGCTCAAATAAGGAGCAGTCTGTAGGAAGACCCTCCTTTCACGCAGAGCCTCGCGAACGAGTTTGTACTGCTCGTAGTCAAGCTCGAATATGGCTTTTTGAAGATAGCGCACGCCGCCATGGACAAGTTTCGTTGACTTAGAGGATGTACCTATTAATAGACGTATGTAGTAAGGTTGCATAAAAGAGAATAAACTTACCACTAGCGAAATCTTCCCTCTCGACTAAGGCGACTCGTAGGCCACGACTTGCAGCGTCGACTGCGACACCGGCACCAGTTGCGCCGCCTCCTACGACCAATATATCAAACTGGGTGTCATCTTCGCCCTGCCTTGGATCAGCACTGCGTTTTAAGGCGTTGATCATAGCTGCGCGAGAAGGAGGAGACCATGGTAGTGGTGGGCGTCGAGACTCGTGTGTTGTTTGGGGGTAGGCAGGACCGGAATTGAGATAGAAGTAGCCGGCGCCTGCTGCTGTTGCGGTGGATAGAGTGAGAAGGGTAAGCGTGCGCCGAGTTAGTGCGCGTAGTGGTGGAGCCATAGAGACTAGAGCTACTATCTTGCCTTCTCCAAGATCTGATCAGAGACTAGGTATCCTCCGAGTGCAATCGTGCCTCTACTTTCTTCTTCTAATGGCCGTAGACTCGACTTGTCATCGATTCCAGCTTTGGTTTCTGCTCGTTGGTTTTCGGAAACCATGCACACTTTTGGTTTCATAGCTAAGTACGGGCCGCAAGATCGGGCCCCTTCGAGTCCGTATTCGGCAAGCAGGGGCTTACGTACGCACCATAGTTTGCAAATAAACCAAAATTTCTCCGAGCCTTGCATGCAACACCTTGATCAATCGAAGGCTGGTGACTGTCTCCCCGGTATTCGTATTGCGGCTGCGATGGCAAAAAAGTTACTGGTTGGCATAAGCACTCGGCGCGACGTCGATCACGAGAGGTGGGACCAGAGTCCAGACGTTGAGAACGGTGTTTTGCTTCGCGGACGACTCGATGTCCAACATACCTTTTTCCAGAGTCACTATGCAGGAGCTCCTGCAGGTTGGTTCATTTCAGTCTGCAAAGCACCATGACCCTTGTCGACAGCCCTAACTCTTCCGGAACTGAGGCTTGAAGATCGTGACGGTCCCCACTGATGTCTGTCACTTCTGCCGACGGCCAGGTGGCATCTCTCAGGTCTGAAACTCTGCGATAGAGTGCGGTCACTTACGTTCACCCGCTAACGGCAATGCCTTCGAACCGAAAACTTGGCTCCCATGCTATTGACGTTATCGAAGCATCTCACCCTTGTGTTGCTGTACTGTGTAATCGCATCGTTCTAAAATACGGTATTGCGCCTGTCGATGCGCGACGAGCGAGCTGGTCGAGATCTTGGACAATGGCAGGCACTATGTTATCGCTCAGGATCTCGACCGAGACACAATTGTGAACCTACTCACATTGACGTGATTAGCTTGAAACAAGAGTCAGAGTTTCCATGAATAGAACTGTACGTCGTTATTTTCTCTCGTTCTGGGTCGCACGCACCATCGAACACCCTCAGGACGTACCAATCTCCGTTGGTGGACCAGCCTGGCCGGTCAAACACTCACGAGAAGCATTCCTTTATGGGCGGCACATTTGTTGCGAGTTGCTCACACACGGGACTAGAAAACCGATTACCTACGCTGAAGTGAAATGTTTTCTTTGGAACAAACAAACACGTATTGGAAATATTGTTGCGTTCTCGTGTTGTGAGTACATCGCCGCAATCTCATAGACAGAAGAAAACACTTGTTCTTTCTATCTACTTAACGCCACCTCTACCAATGACCTGGTCGTCGTATAAAAGGGCCGGGGCAATAGCTCTGGGCCAGATGCTGTCCGCCGCGTCTGCTGATCTTGCCGCTGACCGGTGTTTACGGAGGGGATGGATATCAGCTTCTTGCAAGGCACATGAAGACATGCCTGATGGAAAACACAGAAAGGACGAGCAGGTTACTTGATAATGCGAGGATATCGGAATTGCACGCGCCTCAAGCACGCCCAAGGTGGGGATCACGGTGAGCAGTGCAGCAAAATCTGTTCAGAAAAGTGAGCTATTACATTACCGGCCTGGAGGACGCAGCTTAGCGTATTGTGTTCTATTGTGTAATAACACAGAGGATGAAACATACGCTATGTTTCCCACCCACCCGTGCCTCGGGCAGGGATGCGTTCATGAAATGCGTGCGCACTTGGCATTAAATCATTGATCGCTAATAGATCGCTACAGTAAGCACTAATAAACAACCGGGATTAACGCTTACGCTCTTCAATCAGTCCCTATATGGGAGAAGTTAAAGAGACTAACACTAGCGTCGGAGTCGCGTACAACTTGATACTCCCTAGATAACATTGTAGGCTTCAATATGCAGACACAGCGAATGTTTTACCGCACCCAGCACGTATTCTAATAATCTCAAGTTCGGAGGTGGTGATGCTTGTCGGAGTATCAGAACTTCTTTTCCGGGGGCGAGTGTTACAAACGCCGACCCGAATAAAAATTTTAAGTGTGACGAGAGCGGGCCTCCAATAGGCTGGCAGGCAGGCCGTTTAGATCAACGATATGCAGTTGTTGTGCGAAAGAACAACGTAATTAGCCTGCGCACTTACCGCTAGCAGAGTCTAGAACGGTCTAGAGTTGTTGATCGCATTGAATGGCCTCTCAGCGAGCACTTGTTGTCTTTATTGGCTGATCAGAATTCGAAGGCGAGAATCGAAATTTTCGCCTAACCGTTCCGTAAACAATATGAGAGAATGTATAAAAGCAAGGCGAAAAGATGGAAGAAACTCATCCTCTCTTGTCTCTGACCACCGAGTATCATTCCTAAACAGCCTCCTATCACCAAATCATCAAAAATGATTTTCAACATCCTCGCTCTTCTTCCCCTCGCTCTCTTCGTTTCTGCAGGCAGCGGCCAGTGCAACACCGGTGTCATCCAGTGCTGCAACAACAGCACCACTGTGAGTATCGCATTCATTATGCAAGGGGTTCCATTTAACAGCCAACCTGTAGTATGAATCGACGGCGGCCAAAAACGCCTTCGACCAAGCTGGCCTTGTCAACGTTGAGGCAGTGGTAAATGCGTTTGTCGGTCTCACGTGCTCTGGCATCAGCGTCGTCGGCACTTCAGATGGCTGCTCTGCTAACCAGGAGCCCCTTTGCTGCGAGGACAACTCATACGTCAGTTCCATTTTATCTTTCTCTAGGCTTAGGATCCCACTAACGTACCTCTTCAGAATGGTGTCGTCAGCCTTGGCTGCACGCCCATCAACGTCAACGTTTGAGTAACGGATTATGACGTGGTTGCGGATGCTCTCTGGGACAGTATACCATACTTTTACGAACGTTATTATACGCTTTTTGCTGCACGCCCATCAGTAACAAGTAACAGTACCATGATGCCTACACGTTTACCAATGGAGCTTATTGCTGTTTCCTGTTACTCGTGATCAAGAATCATCACGCTAGCTCTCCAGCACTAGAGAGCGAACCTGGCTGTACTCACTAAGCGGCAATATTTTAGCATGCATTGGGAGGGGAACCTTGAGGCGATCTTCTCGATTCAGAAATTGCACCAAGTTGGCCAAAAAGGAAATCTAACTCCGCCATGACGCATTCGCCATGATCTGCATTTACCTGGGAGGTTTAGAATTGTCCCTGGAGGACACAACCCCTTGGGCTAGCAACAATTTGTAGAACCAGGAAGCCACTACATCTATCGCCTTGGCTTAAATTTTCTTTGCAGGGTTCTGATTCAACTTCTCAGAAGTTCAGAAGTTGAGTCCAAACATTCTCACCGCCGACCCTCGTGCCGCTCCCAGCCGCATCTCGACTCTCCGTTTTGCCTTCTATATGGTCTGGCTCTCTCGTTCAGGACTACTTCCGGATTACTTCTCTAATCATGGACTGGACGCCTTCTTTGCTAACTCTTTTCTACTTTGGAATCCATGCTCAATTCCCGGCTCCTTATCCCGGATCTCTCATGCCCCCATGTGCGATGTCCTTCCAGCAGACGATTTCAATGGACACCGACCTCGTGGATGTTGCCGAAAGCAAACGAGGCATAATCGAGCCAGTGACCGTCCAGTGACGAATGCCAATGCGAGGTGCACCTGACGGCCTTGGATGCCGTTGCTTCCAGACTTTTCATGCAATTCAGACCTGCCGCACATTACAGGCGTCTCGCACTACTACCGACGCGTTACTTTTCTATCACCACCATGAACGCGCAGACCGATCTATCTACAACGCGCCACATACCTAGTCTGGCTTTGGTCTGGCAGATTGGGAATTTTGAAAATGCTGCATACCCGATGCGACATGTGAACGCATTCCCGACGTTGACTTGTATTCATTCGTGTGGCTGCATGAAGCACGATTGACTGACATCTTGCTTTCTGTGGGTTTCCCAGCTATCAGAGCTAGGTTCGTGCCCTATCGTACGTGCTTCAAGTCTGAGCTCTACGGAACAGTTAGTCTGTGTCTTCTTGCCTTTGATTTTATTCATGCTAATGATTCATAGTTATATCACTGTACAGTAACGCTGAATTCTCCTTCGTGTTCCTTCCTCTCTGTGCACTCTTTGAGGCATGATGGCGCTTGGTGGGTCTAAGGGCTTTTCTTTTTTTACTATCAATGATGAGCTGGTCACTGGGACGGTAAGGTACGCGCAATTCTTGTAGATGCACGAGGCCAAAGCGATATGCGTTTCGAAGTCGGGCGAATTTCCGTTGGAAACAGCACAGAAAACGAAAATACATACTCGCTATACGAGTCCACACGCGACAGATAGCAAACTCGTCAAGAAATGAGAAGTGCTGTAGTGACATTGCATGAGAAATATGTGAAAGTGAACCAACGGTTTAGACGGGAGAAACTCCCCAGCGTATCTCCTGAGGCTAGTGACCTCTTCGTCTTGCGTTGAATGACCGATTCGATCTCTTGTCAGTTACCAATTATAATTACCGTTCCATAAAAAAAACAGGTGTTTCAAAAATTTGTTGTATTTTCATATACCACGTTGATGCTGTTATGTCACCGGTCATTGAAGACCGCGCCCATCATTTGCACTTACCCTGGCCGATTCTGAACTCTTGAAAGGATTGTACAGAGATGCGACTTGAAACAATGCTGTGGCTGGTGTAGGTCAATCAGCTGCAATGTGTACTGAAACGCGAGTTCAGGGACCTATCAGATTACCTCCGACGAAACGCTTGCGGGGGAAATGAGCGGCGATTGGAAAATTTTGAAGGAGGAATTATGTAAGTGTACCCTGATAGCTCCACCAATCATCGACCTCCTCGGAAGAACACCTGTCTGGGCCCGTTCGGGATAACGACACCAAGACGTACTCCAAGTACAGAAGAATTAAGCGGCACGCCACGAGAGTCCAGAAGAGTCTTTAGTGGTCCTCGCGGTTGCTAGTGAAACTGATTCATTGAAAGCATGATGGAGATTCAAGGTCGATATGGAGGTACCAAGACTTTCGATTGGAGAGTCCACTGCCGTCGTGTTCGCTACAGAACGAATGAGCAGAATTCGGAGGCGAGGATGACAGTTCGTACCTTTGAAAATTTCAATGTACATAATTCCGTAAATCAGGGAGAGGGAATGCATAAAAGCAAGGGCAACAAGTCGAAAGTAACTCACCTCCCTCTTCTCTACCCACCGAGTATCATTCCTAACCAGCCTCCTTCTCTCATCAAAAATGATTGCCGCCATCTTTGCTCTCCTTCCGTTCGCCCTCTTCGTCGCTGCAGACGGTCAGTGCAACACTGGTGCAATTTCGTGCTGCAACAGTGTCACCACCGTGAGTTTTGAATTATGCAGTGTTCAAACGCATTTCTAATCGAAGACATCTAGTATGATTCACCGGAAGCTCAGAAAGCCTTCAACCAGACTGGTCTCGTCGACGTTGCTGCAGTTGTAAACGCCTTTGTCGGTCTCTCGTGCTCTGGTGTCACCGTCATTGGTACATCCTCCGGCTGTGAAGCCAACCAGGAGCCACTTTGCTGCGAGGACAACAAATACGTGAGTCCCTTCGCGTATCCTGTAAGTTTGCGCCCTGACAAACGTCCTTTCAGAACGGTCTCGTCAACCTTGGCTGCACACCTATCAACGTTAACCTTTAAGCGACGGATTATAATGGGGGTTGCGGATACTCACTGGGACAGTATACCTTAATTAGTTGATCGTTATTTGTCAACATACGCTCCTTGCTGTGCATTCGTCAGTAGCAGTACCATGATACCTTCCTGCCTGCCAATGGAACTTAATACTGTTTCGTCTTTTTGATCATTGGGCGATTGTCAGACCTAGATAATTTCGTGGCGCACTTCTGTTCTCAGCGTTGAGCAGTGTCACTATCAGGATCAAAATATCAACTGCGAAGGCTGTTATCAAAAATATATATGCACGTACCTCGGATGACTTGCGCGAATATTTCGTACACGCTGAAATTCGTGTGAATGAGGGATCAACGAGCACCTGACTTTCAGGATTCAGAATTGAATCATAGGCTCTTATAGAGCTTTCATTCATGGTGATGCGGCTAAGGCGACATAGCTATGCCAAAGCTAGTGACATTATGGCCATTGTCAGACGTACACCGTACACGAAATCATGGCGTGCTTTTATATTCAGCGGAGTGACTCTGGGTCAGGATATGAACTGCGAAGTTGTTATCAAGAATGTGCACATACCTTGGATGACTTGCACGAATATTTAGAAACTAGATTCATGGTAATGCGGCTCCATGAATACCTCGCAAACGCAAAACGCAGACCTTGGATGACTTGCCCAAATATTTTGTACACGAGGGATCAACGATCAATGTTCTGAATTTAAGGAATCGGAAACATAAGCTTAAGCCGACATAGATTCATGGTAATGTGGCTCTATGAATACCTCGTAAACGCAAAACGCAGACGTTGTTTAGAAGACGGTGCTTAATTGCACTCACTGATACGGACAATGCATATGGGTGGTGGCGGCTTCTTGAAGAAGTTCAAGTGAACGCTAAAAGCCGGCGATCTTCAACTTCTTGAAATGGGTCATGCTCAACTCGACCAATGCGTCACTGATCCAACCACCTGCAGGCTGCATGCTTTCTGACACAACCTCTACACCACTCGTACAAGCACCAGCCCGCGTAGAGTAACACGCTATCTATCCAGCCTCAAGCCACTCGCCTCGTCCTGCTTGATGTCTGACCTCTCCTTTGCAGAATTCTCGCAAACATTTTCTCCTCCAACTCTCATTCCGACTCTAAATGCGCTCCTCGCCGGCCTATCTCTCCCATTCGGGCTCACATCCCCAACAGACTTAGCGCCCTCTCTACTCCTCGCAATCCTAGAATCCATCCTCGAGTCCCGCCTCCCCATCCCAGCTCCAATCCGCGCCTCCCGCTCCTCCCTCGCAAAAGTAGAAGCCATGAAAGTTTTCCTCGGCGTACTCGAGTGCGATGTCCTCCCACCAAACGAGGACGTCGGTCTCGCGGACCTTGATCCGCGGAGACTGGCGGATGGGTGTTGGGAAGAGACTGTTTTTGTTGGTGAGCTGCTTTGTTGGCTTGGGAGGAAACGAGGGATTATCGAGGAGGTGGATAGTGAGGGCGAGGGCGAGGTGGATCTTACGGCGTCGATGCTGTTGTGTCCTGAACCTTCGTACAACTTGTCGCATATCACGGACGTACCGCGCCATCCACGCGTTGCGTCTCCCTCCACGCGGTCTACTGCCACTATGAGCGCGCAGACCGATCTGTCGATGCATAACGCCCCTCATATGGAGTCTGACACGAGCATGGCGGATTCTGAACTCTCAGATCATACAGAGACGCAGTCATTGCACGATACCCAGCCACACTGTATTCACGAGCTCGAGGACCCCTCATATTTCCACGAGCCCAACACGTCCAATATCGATGATTCAACAGAAGGATCAGACTCAGACCCCGATTGCTCCACCTCCTCCCTAGAACAGCCTCCAACTCCCACACCCCAGCCTATCCGTCTAAAAGGCTGGATCGGCGCTGTCGATTCTGAGCTTGAAATGCAAGCGTTCGCAACGAACAAGCTTAATGCGAGCACGCCTGTTAAAGATAAGAGTCAGCGCCGGCGGAGTTCTGGGCTTTTTCCCGTGACAAGCGGGAACCAAAATAATTCTACCCCTCGCATGCCCACGATGTCGGTGCGTATTCCTGCCAGTGCACCTTCGGCGCGTACCTGGGCCGATAACCTCTCTATTCTTGGGACTTCGCCTTCCGCACTGCCATCAAAGCAAAAGCAAAAGCAAAAGCGGACGGCAGATTATGATTATTGTTCGCCTACGGAACGTACGGTTGCGCTTTTGAACGAGCGCGCGAGACTTCTCAGTGAACTCGCTGATCTGCGGAGGATTAGGAAAGCTAGTCGATAATGTTACGGGCGAGTGGAAATGCCATGGGTAGGGCGTGTTCTCGATGCCTGTTGCGATCTCTTGATCACCACTGGTCAGTTTTGGTTAACTTTATCAAGTTTCTTGGTTCAGCTATCGTTGTACGTCTCGCTTAATTAGTATTACTGAGTTTTAGACCATTTTTGTTTGCTCATGTTTAATTCTAAAGCTTGTAGCAAATAAACCCAAACTTCTACATGGGGAGTGACGGCGATGAGGTGTACCTAGCCCAGACAGGTCATTGTAATTGCAAGGAAGGTTCATTCCAGTAGAAGTGGAAAGTATAAATCTGATAAATGAATCGCCTTATCAGACCAAGCATTCAATAGGCACAAGAGATGTCAGTAGTGGCATGAAAGTTTGATGAGGCGAAATTTTAGAAGTTTGAGGCACTCGAATAGACTTAAAGCCGCACTGGAAGCGCCCGTGTGGAGCGCGTTCGTTTCGTTTGGAATCGGTGATTTCATCACGTCTTTTAAGTCCGTGGCTAATCTCGAGCTCGTTGTTCTCCAGTTCTCCAGGAATCAGGATCGTACCGGTGAAATATGGCTCCGCGATGATTGCTTTGCTTAGTGGTTATCTCCTTCTGGGCGAACTTCAGTCGGTCGCTCACGGTCGCTCCAGGATCAGAGCTCGCAATGCTTATCCTCGACGTCAGTGGGGCTGAATGATGAATGTTGCTACGCAAGGCCACACGATAGGAGTTGTCGGTCCGTGTTGTCGACTCGTAGGCGATCAAATGTCGAAAGTGGACAGATCATCAGAGGGGGTGGACCTGCCAAGGGGTCAGTGCATTCTGATTTCAGGATTTTGATTTCAGGATCCGAAGCTCGAGAAGGTGATAGCAATTTTGAAGTTTGCCAACCTAGTTTGACGCATATCCGACAGTCGCGGCGGATCTGATCCCCTCCCCCCTTCCAGATTGGCAAAAGTCAGATGGTGAGTTCTGTGCTCGGTTAGCGGGAGCGCCAAGTTTAAATTTGTTTAGACATGTCGACCGACGTCGGTGTATCAAGGGGCTGCCGAGCTTGTTGGCGTCGAGTGGCACGGTCCGATGGAGTCGGGGTGAGATATTGACAGCTGTTGATTGGCTGTTGTTGATGCGTCGCTGCGGACTCCACTGACGAACGCACTTGGATAGCCATGTTGATGTTGGTCGCCAACACTCCTTTAGTAGTAAAGGCAAGACTGCTGCGGTAAGAGATTTGAACTCAGCATGCGCAGCTTGTGGTACTAGCCTTGTCGTGCTAGTATTGACGATAGCCACAGCTAGCTCCCACTGTTGTTGTCCTATCTTTCCGATCAATCTGGACGTTCACAAGTCTTAAGAAGAAGTTACGTTTAACCGAAGTTTGACCGAAGTCTATCTTGATGAGACGAGGTCCGTGCGGATGGGGAGATGAAGTTCCAGTTAACTTGGTTGTCTAGTTCGTTGAATCTGGCGCAGCGGCGTGTACTTTCCCAAAGGGACTAAGTTGATTCACAGCCTATCGATATCTGATAGACTCACCACGCTGTCATGGAGTTGTTTAACCCCTATTCGAGGTTGTTATTCACTTCAGTTTGTTTTGAATGTAATGTTGAACCACGTTTCCACAGCCCTGATAGTAATTTTAGAACAAGCGTGATTGCTCACGCTGTCTGTTTAAACCTCGACTCCCTACGTGATTTTCTGATGGGACCCACGCTGTCATTTCGACTTGAGAGTAAAGCAGTAAGAGGTAGGCTTTGAATCTCTTGAAATGCAAAGGGTAGGAGGGAAGTGGTAGGCCAGGAACGAGATGAGTGTGACAGATACTGTCGCCGATCCTTTATCACATGCTTATCATTTCCTATTCATTTTGGGATCTATAATGGGTTTTTACTGTTAGTCACCGGGAAATTCCCTCGGTCACTTGCGCTTGCGAACTACCGCTGGGTTGAATGGATTGACATGATCACCTAGGCACAACTTTGTTCTTCAAGGGCAGCTCACACGGCGTTTTCAAAATGTTAATTATGTTTATGTAGCTTCTAATCTTCGCGTGTTCGTTCTTCAAGTCGTTCTGCGAGATACGCCGCGGAGGTTCACAACAGCTTACTGCCCTAGAAATGTGAAAATAACATCCTCTCATTTCCCACTCAATCCGCAACCAGCTTTTCTATTTTTAATATTTAGATCCTACGACCGCGGTTAACGTTACGGCAATCATACCAACCCCCATTCCCCTGTATTTAAAAGGCCAACATAGCATTCGCAACCTAGGCCTCATCGAGCACCCAAGCTCAAAGGTCAATTGTTTAGCCTCATCCTGTCCTTTAATATCCGTTCGCAACAAAGGTATACCATTCCAACAGCCCGGTACCCATAGTATGCAATCTCATACTTTCGTACCCTTGTTTCCTGGTCAAGGCTCCTCCTCTGCTGCTCTATCTTTGGCTCTGAACCAGGCTCTTCGTGACTCTCGTTCACCATCTGCTCAGTTGCTTTTGGCTTCATGTCACGAGGCTTTCCATCTAGAGCTCTCCAAGCTATCAGAAAATGAGCTCAACCAATCCTGCATTTCCCTCCTCGATTTCCAGGAAGCCACCTCACTTCTATCACCTTCGAGTGTATACCAGAACAATCCTATCATTTCTAGCACTTCACTCTTCCTCGTCCAAGCTTTGAGATACCTTGCCCACTGCTCAGCAGAACCTAACAGCCGTGGTCCTTTCCCTGACCACCGTCTCGGCGTCCTCGGCTACTCCTCTGGCATCGTCACTGCATGCGTGGTAGGAGCTTCCAACAGTGTACTCACATTCGTGTCCAATGCAGTAGAGGCATTTCGCCTAGCATTCTGGATCGGCCTCCGATCTATCCAGCATAAAACTAAAGAGCTTCAATCGGCTCTAGTTTTTCCTGACACAACACTGCCTTGGACCGTCGTTTGTATCGGTTTGAATAGATCTGATGTACTGGGCTTCATTTCCGATTTTGAAACAAAGGTGAGAAGCGCCCGTATATTAATAACATGTTCCAAAAATTGACTAGGCTCATCAGCACGACTGCATTGCCTCCCTTCACCTGACGGCTATTTTAGATACCCAGCACGTCACTATTTCGGGTCGCCCCGATATCCTACAGCGTTTCTCGTCATCGATTGCAATTTCCAAGTCTTGCATCATTCATCCGACAACTACAGACGCTTTATACCATGCACACACCCTCCGCAGTGTTCGCGCACAAGTCTTGGCTGATGTCGGGAATCATTTGATTCGCTTTCCTGATTTTTCAGACCTGAAATATCCCGTCTTTTCGACCATCTCCGGGAAGCCTGTGACGCAGGGCTCTGAGCACTCCTCTCTCGTTGACGCAGTCCTCGACATGATAATCGCGTCTCCTGTGGACTGGATGTCTGTGGTACAGGGGCTCGGTAGTGCAGCACCGTCCGACGCTCCTACACAAGTGTTAAACTTCGGCCCAAGCTCTGGTCTTCTCCGAATGCTCGAGAAATCGCTCTCAGCCGATAAAATTATTTGTAGGGACGTGACCGTTTGCGATTCTAGCAGTCCGGATGCTGCGACGGGGCATACTTTCAAACAAGAGCCGATTGCAATTGTCGGGATGGCGCTTCGCTTGCCTGGTGGTGCAAGAAATGCGAACGAGCTTTGGGAACTGCTTGAGCGAGGAATTAATACTATTTCTGAGGTATGTTCTTTCTGTCTATGGCGTTTCATGAGATAATTTTTTTCTAGATCCCTGCGGACCGTTTCCAATTGGAGCGCTACACATCTGCCGACGCTAAAAGCGGTCGGGGGATGAAGGTCCACACCGGAAATTTCATAGATCGTCCTGACGAGTTCGACTACAAATTCTTCAAGGTATCACCCAGAGAAGCAAAGAGCATGGATCCACAACAAAGAATTCTCCTGCACACTGCTCATGACGCCCTTGAAAACGCTGGTTACGTTCCAGATGCTACCCCGTCTTTCCAGCGTGACACCTTTGGTTGTTTTATCGGTACGGCTACCCACGATTATGCGGACAATTTGCGGGAGGATATTGACGTGCATTATAGCACGGGTATGCAGCCGCCTTCTTGATGTGTTGCTGGTTCTGACAGACATTTAGGGACCTTGAAAGCTTTTCTTAGTGGTCGTATATCGTATGCGATGCAGCTTGGCGGCCCTTCTATGACTCTTGATACTGCTTGTTCGTCGTCAATCGTTGCACTTCATCAAGCCTGTCGTGCACTTGTGAACGGGGACTGCAATGCTGCAATTGCAGGTGGAGTCAATGTCATGTCGAGTCCAGATGTAAGCGAGATTTTTGTGTTCTCGATACCAATCGCTAATGACACTCCCCTGGCAGATGTTCATCGGCCTGGATCATGGGCATTTCCTCAGCCCGACCGGTCAATGCAAATCATTCGATGCATCAGCTGACGGCTACTCTCGATCAGAGGGATGCTCTCTCTTCGTGCTCAAACGTCTTTCAGACGCAGTTGCAGAGAACGACGATATTCTCGGTGTCATCCGCGGTATCGACATCAACCAGAGTGGACTTGCGCATTCCATCACCCACCCGCACATACCTTCGCAGGTTGCTCTCATGAATAGGCTCTTGAAAAACGCTGGTGTCGATGCGTCGCGCGTCAGTGTCGTAGAAGCGCATGGCACTGGTACTCAGGCTGGAGATTTCTCCGAGCTCCAGAGTATCCGTGCTGTCCTTTGCCGTGCTCGCGACGTCAGCAACCCCCTTCATGTCACGTCGATTAAAGCCAACATCGGGCATCTAGAAGCTGCTTCTGGCGCAGCCGGCCTTGCAAAACTTTTGCTCATGTTCCAACACGACACGATCCCTGCTCAAATCTCCCTAAAGACACTGAACCCACGTATCACGCCGCTAGCCCAGGACAACACCGTCATCGACACGCTTCCTTCGCCGTGGGTGCGCGGCTCGTCCCCTCGCATGGCGCTGCTCAACAACTTTGGAGCATCAGGGTCAAATGGGGCACTCATTGTTGAGGAGTATACAAGGCAAGCAAAAGCCCCAGCTAGTGGAGCGTCTTACGTCTTCGGGATCTCTGCGAAAACTCGCGAGGTACTCGAAACTCTCCGTGTTAGCTACTTCAAATGGCTCCACGACGGCAGGAACCGTTCGGTTCCCATGAGCGACATCGCGTATACTGCCACGGCTAGGAGACAATTGTACCCTTACAGAATCTCGGTAGACGTAGTGAGCAAGGAGCAACTCGTCCAGGGTCTTGCAAGCGCAGAAATGACTCATTGCGAGGGAAATTTTGGTCAGGTGGTTTTTGTCTTCTCTGGTCAGGGAAGCTATTATCGCGGCATGGGGAAGCTTCTCTATTCGAGCTCTCCGGTCTTTCAGCGCTGCATTGACAGATGTCACCGGTACCTCGTGTCAAAAGGATTTGCGGATATTCTTCCCAGTATCATTGGAGGAGCCATGGATAGTGCGGATGGGATGGAAGAGTTCGAAGCGTCTCAAACTGCTACGTTTGCGCTGGAAGTGGCGCTAGCAACGTTATGGATCCACTGGGGTTTGACGCCTGCCGTAGTTGTGGGGCACAGGTGAGAATTAACTCCAATATATGCATTTTTGGTTCGAAACCTAACGGTTATAACCTACCAGTCTCGGTGAATATGCTGCTCTAGTTATCGCTGAGGTGATTTCGCTTGAGGCAGCCCTGTTCTTGGTTGCGTCACGCGCTCGCCTGACATGGCGTAGTTGCGCCTCGGGTACGACAGGCATGTTGGCTATCAGACTCGGAGAACAACAGATTAAACCCATTCTAAAAAACACGTCATACGCGGATCTTTCCGTCGCTTGCGTCAACAGTGATCGTGCCTGCGTCGTCTCTGGTCCGCTCTCTCAACTCGAGGTCCTGACTGGGGAGTTAGCGGCTACGGGATCTAAAGCGCGTCTCCTTGACGTTCCCTATGGATATCACAGTCAAGCGATGGATCCGGTTCTTGATGATCTTACACAGTTAGCGCGTACTGTGCCTTTGGGGTGTCCGAAAGTGGCGGTTGGGTCTACGGTGCTTGGCAGGCTTGTTCCTGTGGGGGACTCTGCGACTTTTGATGCCACTTATTTCGCTACGCATTTCCGCCAGCCTGTCCTTTTTGCGCCAACCGTCGACGCGCTGTGCAAGCACCCGTCGCTGCCACAGATAGATGCGTGGATCGAGATGGGACCCCAAGCATCGTGCTTGCTGATGATAAAGGCTTGTGCATCTGCTCCGAGCGAAGCGGCGCTATTGCCTTCGTTGAGCAAGAATGACAATGGTACGCTTGCTTCTAGCTTGTCGCAGCTGTATAGGACCAGTGCGCCTTTGAACTGGCGGAATGTGTTTGAGGAGGTTGCTCCGGGGACGTGTGCGGATTTGCCGCCGTATCCACTTGAGACGCATAAGATATGGGTGCCGTATAAGGAGCCTTTTCTTCCGTCTTTGGAGTCGTTGAAAAGCAAGGTGCCGGCATTGGCGCCAGCATCGCCACCAGCACGAAGGACAGCGCCAGCGCCAGCAAGAACCACGGCGCCACCGGCCCCAGCACGAGCCACAGCCCCACCGCAAATCGTTACGCAAGCCAATCTGATATCCGACTATCCCTTTCTGCGGGCGTGGGTACAGTACCCATCTCGCGAGAACGGCAATGCGGCCAGTTTCGATACTCCCATCGAGGTTTTAGCTCCGTACATCCAAGGACACAAAGTCGCAGAGCACTGCTTATGCCCAGCATCAATCTATCTTGAACAAGTTCTTTCAGGTGCAGATCTTTCACGGCGCCATCTGGGCTTCGATTTCGGGAAGAGCATGGCTGTCCTTCGAGGGGTCCATTTTGCGAAACCACTTGTTTACCATCCCCAAGTGAACCGTGTTGTCCGCACGCATGTCACCATCCACGAAGACGGCACTGGTTTCTTCACTATAACATCCAGACTGCAATCTTCTCTTGATGAATCGGTTCACGTCCGCGGAGAAATCCGTTTTCAATCCATCCGGGAGACTACTGCTAGTCTTGACAGTGAGTTCCGCCTCATACCGAGGCTTAGCGCGGAGGAGATTGGTTCGCGGAAGGAAGGCCAAGCGGAGATATTTTCCACTCGGACGTTATATGAAGTTGTCTTCCCTCGCGTTGTTGAATATTCTGCAAAGTATCACACGATCCAGACTCTGACTGCTAGTGCGGATGGGATGGATGGTATAGCGCAGGTCAAGCTTCCCTCAGACGGCCCACGACTCTCCTTCGCCGCTCATCCCATTTTCACCGATACCCTCCTCCACACTGCTGGATTCCTAGCAAACATGCAAGGCGATGTCAGCGATGCTTATATCTGCAGCGAGATCGAGTCGTTCAAGATGCTCTCCGAGTATATCGATCAAGACCAATCATACACAGTTCATTGTCGCGGGTCGTGGATGTCCTTTGACAACATCGTCCTCACCGAGGCTTATGCCGTCCAAGACCAAGAACCTCGCCGTGTTGTTGCGCTTATGAAAGGCATTCAATTCAAGCGTGTACGCTTGAGCGGTCTTGCTCGGGGGTTGGCGACTGCAGCAGACTCTGCCTCTGCGCAGACGCGAACCCGGACCGATTCAAACGCTATCACTCCACATGCGACCCCGCAGGGTATCATTTTCGGACGCTCGCGATCTAGTACAGAAAGCACGGGTGGCGTGCAGATAAGCAACTCTGGTAATTCCAGCAGGCCGTCTTCACCGGAAACCCTGGTGTCTGATGATGACAGACGTATCCGCATCAGGGATATCATTGCGCAGGTACTCGGCCTCGCGACTCTTGATATAGAAGATCATTCCGACTTCAAATCGCTCGGCCTTGACTCCCTCAGTTCATTAGAAGCTCTACACGCGCTGAAAACTGAGCTTGGTGTTGATCTTCCTCATGATGCTTTCGAGACGTATTCGACGATCATATCGTTGAACGCTTTTCTCGATAAATCCTCAGGCTCTTCGCTCCAGAAGATCGTGGAAAGGTCCCCTCAGAAATCTTTGGAGAGATCACATGCGTCGCCAGCTAGGTCCGTTGCGTCGACAGTGACGGTGTCTGGTGATGATAGGCGCATCCGCATCAGAGGTATCATCGCGGAGGTTCTTGGCCTTTCGATTTCTGATGTTGAAGATGACTCCGACTTCAAATCACTCGGTCTTGATTCCCTCAGTTCATTGGAGGCTTTACACGCGCTGAAAACCGAGCTCGGTGTTGACCTTCCTCACGACGCATTCGAATCGCATTCGACAATCGCATCATTGAACGCGTCTCTCGATAAATCCTCTTCGCCCCAGAAGTCCGTGGAAAGAGCCCCACAGAAACCTGTAGAAAGATCCCATTCGTCGCCAGCTAAATCTGTTGCGTTGACAGTGACGGTGTCTGATGACGACAGACTCATCCGCATCAGAGGTATCATTGCGGAGGTACTTGGCCTTCCGATTTCTGATGTAGAAGATGACGCCGACTTCAAATCACTCGGCCTTGACTCCCTCAGCTCATTAGAGGCTCTACACGCGTTCAAAACCGAGCTCAGTGTTGACCTCCCTCACGACGCATTCGAATCTTATTCCACGATCGCATCATTGAACGCTTCTCTCAATAAATCCTCTTCCCCCAAGAAGTCCTCGGGAAGATCTGGTCCGTCGACAAAAACATTACAACCTGCATCGTTTGATACCCGCATGTCACGGCTCCAATTCAGCAAGGACGACATCGCTGTCCCGCTACTTCTTATTCACGATGGCAGCGGCTTGATCAATCATTATAATCGTGTGATGCCATTACACCGTGACGTCTTCGCTCTCTCCAATCCCTGTCTGATTACCGGTGGAAAATGGGAGAGTGTTGAGCAGATGGCAGAGTCCTACGCCAACGTCGTTCTGGGTGCGAAATCGGATCAGATTATCATTGGCGGTAAGCGGTCATTGTTTTATTGCTCAGCAGGACATTATTAACAGTGCACTACAGGGTGGTCATTTGGTGGTGTTGTGGCCTTCGAAACTGCCAAGAGGCTCGTTCAGCATGGCGTCCGTGTCCACGGCATCGTTCTCATCGACTCTCCTTGTCCTGGCAAACATGTGCCCCTATCATCATCGGTCATAGACCACGTCACGAAGGCGCACTCGAAAGGAATTGATTCAGGAACTCTGAATCTTGTCGCGGAACAATTCAAGGAAAGCTCGCGACTCCTTTCTGTCTACAATCCATCCCGTGAAGGAAAGCTCGAGGTTCCGGTAGTTCTCCTTCGCTCGTCTGAGGGGTATGCTCCTCCGGGTCTGACCGTTCCTGACTGGCTGCAGCATCGTGGAAGCGAAGGTGCCGTCGTCAGTGAATGGGAAGCTTTCACCCGGTCCCCTGTAAAAACTTGGTCGATTCCAGGCGACCATTTCGGACCATTCAATCCCGAAAATGTAAGAGTTCGACACTATCATGTTTGGAGGCAACAATCAACTAACGCTCGATTTTGTAGATTGAACAAACGTCTCAGCAGCTCAAGGATGCGTGTCATTATGTGGAAAGGCTATAAAGGATACCCTGTACTTTTGATTTCAATGCTTGCTTCATACCACATTATATTTCGTTTGTTTATAGATTATTTTCTCTCTCTCCGGATCAACATCCTCCTGCTTGCATCTTACAAACGCGTTTCTCGTTCCTCGTGTTTCTGCATTTCTGTATCAATATATTCAGTTGACTATGTAACGTGACTGCGATTTCTGTCTTCCGTCTATAAACGGTTTTGATGTTTCAGGCCGCAGGTTGAAAACAGATGGATGACACTGGGAGGCACAACTAAGACATTGATCACTCAAAGTGATGTAACCGTACAGTCCTAAACCTGAGGTTGACAAAAATTAAGACATGACATCAGACTACCTAGAGCAGTATAAATAGCCCCTAGCTAAGCGGTACTCAGACGGTACTCGTCCCCAATCTTCTCGTCGTCCAGCTGCTAGCTACTGCCAACGACTTACGATTCCCGCTCGTACGACCATGATCTTGTCCGTCACAGCTACAAACTTGCTTGCTCATACTCCTTATGCTCATCCGCACTCATCAGAAGTTGCGCGTATCCCTTACTTAAATCGATATAGGCTGCACCGATATCGGTGAGTGACCTTGCATAATTTCAGGAACCGCCAACTAATGTAGCTCTCGTAGCCAGGGCTGTCGTTCTCGCCCACAGCACCGTGCGAGGGACGTTCGGATCGGAGGTGGAGAATCCCGCCAAAACTATCTTCAGCAAGATCACTAGCCTCGTCAACGCGCTCAATAACCTCGAGGCCGTTAGTCACAAGTATTCCGTACTAGTGAGTTCATTTTATTCCTGATTGACTACTTGATCAAGCTGAATGATATTCGTTCAATCCACAATACGATCCTTGTCGACATTTTCAGACCCTTGCACACAACCTCACCAGTGTCACCACGGACTCATCCGAGTCCCCATCCCTGCGCACACCGGCTTTCTTTGACGGCAACGGCATGAGAGTTGAACAGAAGACTCGTATTACTATATCATTTGTTGATGAATCAGTTGTTTTTCCACGTCAAGTTACATGACTTGAGTATTATATAAAATCAGACCGTTTCGCAGATCCGGGCTGGCTTCCTCAGTTGAGCAGGGGGACACGGACGAGCAAGCTCAACGGGTGTTTCCTCGATAGGACAGTGCATAAATTGTAGTAAAATGAAAACACATTAATACATACAACAAGATCAAAAGTACAAGTGATCCGGGGGAAAATGAACATGTCAAAGTTACATTAATGGGACGTTCTCTTTACTCCACTCCGACCTCTTCATTCCGGACTTATGCCTCACAGACTCCATCTCGAAACTTACGTCGTCCATAAGTGACCACTCCTCCTCGGGCATTTGATCCAGAAGACTTGGTTGCGCCTTCATACTGCTGAAATCAACGCGGATGGGAGAGGACTCTGCATCTTCCGTGATCGCGTGCGCCACGTTTGCAGCTCGGCTCTGTTGACGTTCAGCGAATGCTGCTGATGCACCTCCCGGCGTCGGCTTTGCAGGCTTGAGTTTCGAAGGTAGTGCGCTAAGGCCAAGGCCTAGCGAATCGAATTTGCTGACGAAAGATGCAAGAGCACGACGTTCCTCCTCAAGTTTTATCCTTAGCTGTAGTTGATTATTAGCACCATAAAGAAAGCACATTAAAGTGCGTAAGCCAACCTTCTTTTCTTTGTCCAGCTGCCTGACAAGTTCAGCCGCCCAAGCTTCCTTTTCTTCTCGCTTCTTTACTTCTTCCTCAAGTTTGCCGACCCATTCCTTCTCAACGTCTTCTCTGACGGCTCTCAGAGGCTCCCCTAGATTATCCTCATACCCACGCACTACAATTTCAAGCTCACGGATCGTCTTCGCTTGCTCAGCAATGAGCTTGTCTTTCTCGGTTTCTGAAGCATCTGGGGGAAGTTCTGGGCGAGACAGGAGAGCGGCCTCTAGGGAAAGTATTTGAGTTGACTGTGACTCCAGTTGAAGGCGAGTCGCAAGAAGCTCTTGTTGAAGCTGTCATGAATCGACAATGTTCATCTAGATACAACGATCCAACAATACTGAGCGTACGAACCTCGTATGGTGACATATCGAAATCAACTTTGGATGGGCTGGCAGGACGTGATTCGTCTCCTTTGTTTTCATCTACCGTTTGAGACGTTAGGATGAGTTTCGTGAGTTGCTGGATTCGAGAGTTGAGGTCCTTCATCGCTTTTGATTCGTCAATTTGCTGTGACGAAAATCAGTCGGTTGAGAAATACGCAGCAGGAGGCAGACATTACCTCGCGCGCTGAGAGCCTGCGAGTTCGAGAAGGTGCTTCCGCTTCTCGTTCTGAAAGCTTGGTCTTGAGGTCCTCAATCTCTTTCCTGTATCGTTCTATCAAGGCATCAGTGTCGACAATCTCTTTCTTCTTCGCATTAAGCTAGGAACGCGAGGGATCAGCAAACTAGGAGCAACCGACAGGAAGAACATGACGAACCTGCACTCGTTTAATCCTCTGAGCGAACAAAAGCGTACTCGTGCTTTCTGCCACAGCACTTGCATCAGGATTAATGGTGCATATTACAGAGATTCGAGCATCTCCTGAGAGTGAAGGCTGAAGCAGTCGTGTGAGCTTGGAGTTACGATAAGGTACGTGGTCACTGAGAGAGGCAGTTTCAGTATCCCAAGCATAGCACAGGATGACGCCTCTGACTTTTTATTCTTTGCAGCGTTCTCTGCAAGAGTGCCAATGACGCTTCCGAGTGTCAGCAAGCTGGTGTTGATGTACTTCCCCTCCCTGGTTCTCTCTTTATCTGAAGTGGCTTTTTCGGAACCAGCAAGATCGATCAGGCTCTAGATGAGAGTGGTCAATAAACCCGCCGAGACTAAAAATCGAAATGAAGCCCACCAGCACCGAAGTCTGAACGCTTCTTCCTCCGATAGTTTGTAGTCGAGTTCCGCCAGGCGTCGGTGGGCGCATGCCAGGAGTGTGACGACCGCTTGGTGTTTCGCTCCTTCCCTCTCCCCTCTCCCTACTCTCCACTACGAGTCGGAACACGCTGTGGCTTCGACTACTTCGTTCATTCCAGTCTGTGCTAGCCGTCCTTCTGTTCCTTTCTCCTCGCTCAAGGACTTCTTTGACGCTCTTCAAGCTCGTCACGACTTCTTCCCGAAGTGGCACGAGAATACCCGAACCCTGAATTTGGACAGGCTGAGCAGCAGACATCGAAGGCGGTGCGAGCAGATCATATATCGTTTCATTGTAAATTTCGAGGTAAGAGCACCGAAGAAGATATTCACGAGTGGGTGTGCGGCGGATGTAAGCAAACACATCCTTCATTGCACGCGGTATTATGCCGGGTTGATCTTCGTTTCCAGTCTAGATGAACAATGAGAAAATGTTCGGCATTTGGATTGAAACGCGCGGTCTTACAAGAGTGAATGTTTTCCCGCTGGCTGTCTGACCATAAGCGAAGATAACAGAGTTGTAGCCGTCCATAGCAGCGCATACATGACTGCGAGCCACAGCATTGTAGACTGGCTTGTTCTCAGAGCCAGTAATGACTTCGTCAAAATGGAACTCTGGTGGTGTGCTGGCAGTTGACTTTGCGTATTGAGGGAAGAGCTTGATGGTGCGTTGTGCACTATGATCCCATCCGACGTGTGTGGAGGTGGTGGGGCGAATTCTGTGCGTTTGAATGGCGTCAGTATGTGTCAAGAATAGGCCAGGAGCGAAATGACCTGATAGACACAAGAACCTTGTCGTCCTTTCCATAGTTAGGTCCAGGGATTGCGGCTTCATCGATGTCCCCTGAAACATCGCCGGGCTCGACGGTCTGAAAGTCGACTAGTGCCTCTTCTGGATCAATGCGACTGACATCCATATCACTCGCGTTCATGTGGGAATTTGGAGTTTGACTCCTAGGCGTTCCAGGTGTACGAGGGCGGGCTCCTTCGAATGACTTCTTTGCTGGAGTTGCGGGCACTGTTGGAAGAGACGACTTGGTCGATGCGGTAGTCCGCAGTCGTGACTCAGAAGATAAAGCTGCCTTAAATTTCTTTGCTGTCGAGCCAAGGACGCTGGTCTTTATTGCAGAGGGGAGTTCACTGCTGGATGCAGAGGAAAGCGGACGTTTGGGCGTGAAAGGTATGGATCGCGTGAGTTTGCTGGGTGCCGGTGTCGATGCCATTGTTGTCGTATCGATGTCGTCGCCGCTGTCAAGCAAGGCGTGAAGTATGTGCTGGCAGATCGGTGCTGTAGGAGTCAGTAGGACGTAAGTACAGTTCAACCCTGGGAATGGATGAAACGCGAATCATGGTCACGTGCTGGCTGCGACGCGTCTTATCACATGACTTTGTACATCGAGGAATCGTGACGACGTGGATCAATCATCACAGCATCTCGGCTACCCTCTGTGCCATTACTGGATTATGTTCACAATACAAGGAACGAAAGTACCACTTCGCCATACCGATTGTTCTGCCAACTCGTCGGTTGCCTCTCTCTCCAGTGTTGAGAGCAGATTTCCACTCTTTCACGAGTAATTATTTCACTCCACGTACTTGTTGTGCTTCTTATGCCAGCTCTCAATGGAATCACCGGAGTAATCCTTAAACACCTTCTTCCCTCCCTCTGGAAGGCGCACGTAGTTAGGTTTTGAGTTCATTTTAACAACAACCTTTTTTAATTCACACATCACTAACCGCACTTGAGTGGCCAAGAACACTTACAAGCTCATCCGGTGCCTCTAGCTCTGGGGAGTCGATAACTGATGCAAAAGGATGCAACAATTCTGGCCTTCGTGCGATAAAACATTCGATGCATAAATATCACTCAAGTAAGTAAGCTACTCACGAGGTTTCGTCATAAAGCCAGAGCATAGAAGAGCACTTCGTGCAAAAATTGCGCTCAGAGGAGGCGATATGTTGTTCTAGATTTTCCTTATCCATCACAGCCTTGTATACCCTTATTCCCGTACTCAACAAGGATCCACGGAAAGTGTCCTGACTGAAATACGTACCCAATATGTTCTTTACCTTCAGTGATATTCAAGGTTTTGGAATGTGCACCGAGATTGATCGAGCCGCCAACACCACCTACTTTGCGGCAGATGGAACATACGCATAGCTTTATCCACAGTCACGAAAATTCCTGGAGGTTTAAGTTATCTGGGGTTATGCTCACTTGATATGGGACAGGGGTGCTGCTTTCTACTGCAAATCGCACAATACCACAATGGCAGCTGCCTTCAAGTGTAATAGGCATTGTTTCAGGTCGTTCAAGCGCTGTCGGCGGAAGGAATGGAGGTCCTCTCAAAAACTCAAGCGGAGCCCCTAAAGTGACCCTGTCACTGTTTTGCTTGAAAGTTGACAGTTAAAGGTTTGTAGCTCCGCTTAAATTACTCTATATAAGCCACATCTTTTTTTTCATATTTCCTCAAGAAGGCTTGCCACGCTGGTCGTTTCAGATATTTTCACTGTCGACTCAGTGCCATGGACTCTACGAGTCTTTGTTTACCTTCGAGAACAAACCCACTATAGGAAGTGTCGCGGCGCCATCTTGAGGCCGTAGCATGTCGATTTTTCTCTGGGACATTTGATTACATCTCGATCTTCTACGATCCTACACAACGTGAGTCTTTCATTCTTCTTGTTCCTTCATATTGCGCACTTCCATGTTGTCCATGATCTTAAAAATATACTGATTTTAATGAATACGACCTGCTCGACAAGCAGGACATGACCTCATCATATTTACTTATGAGACACTACCTTTTTGTTTTCTCATCTCGTCCACTTCGATTGCTGATTGTCCTATCATGCAGGTGCTTGTCGAGTGCTTTTGATTTATCGTGTACGTATCACGACGTAGAATTCGAATATAGTAATTGCATCTCTTCGAGATTGGGTCCTCATCGTGTTTATGTCCTATCTCGGCGGTATGGGTGAGCATGTCGCAATCAGCCCTGGCCAACCAACGTTGTAAAGCAAGGTTGACACCCAGTTGATGCTGACCATATGGGCTGCATTGTCTTCTATGAACGGTACTATGGCAATCTAGAAGACATTTTTCTCTGAGACATTTAATTCTATCTTGGTCTTCTACAATTCTACAAAATGTGAGTCTTCTGTTCTTGTTCTTCATATTGCGCACATCCATGTTGTCCATGATTTTTTTTAAAACAATATTTGTTTGGTGGAGATGAGAACTGCCCACAAGCACGTCATGATCTTACTATATATACTTCTGAGACTCAACCTTTTTTTCTTCTTCTCATCTCGCCCACTTACTTTGATTGCTAATTGTCCTGTCATGCAGGTATCACGTTATAAAACAATTGCAAGTCGTGTTCACGCAGTATCTCGACAGTATGGGTGAGCCTTGTACTTCCTACAGCCCAGCTACGTTGTAAAGTGAGCTTGACACCAATTTGACGCTGACCGTGTGGCTTGCATTGTCTAGTAAGAACGGTATGATGGCAATCTAGGGGGCTGCGACAATTCTTTTCTGGGGCATTTGGTTTTATCTTGCTCTACAATTTTACACAATGTGAGTCTTTCGTTCTTTTGTCCTTCATATATCGTATACTTTCATATTGTCCATGATTTTAAAAGACTAGTGCTTCTAATGAATAAGACCTGCCCGCAAGCAGGACAATGATCTCACTATGTTTTTCTTCTGAGACTATCTTTTTTCTTATCTCACCCACTTGCTTCGATTGCTAATTGTCCTGTCACGCAGGTGCTTGTTTTGATTGTTGTACATATCATGCCATAAAACAATTGCAAGTTCATGTTCACGCGGTATCTCACCGTGTGACCTGTCCCCTGTACAGTAAAAGATTGCGATAATCTGTATATCTGAAGAGTTACGCACCCCCCCTTTTAAATCAGGCTCCTGGCCATGTTGAAGTAAGATGAAGCTGCTCGCCTCCACTGTACCGAACGTAGCCTATGATATATTCGATTCCCACTCTTCATTCTTTCTACTGGGACGGAGGGGGCTCCCACCTTCTTCGTGATTCGCTTCTGGCGGCTCCACGTCGGATTGTCGAACAATGTATCATGATTTGGTGAGGTGTGCGCGCGCCACTGAAGGCCACACCCGTTAGGCTAAGGGCAACTGAAAGAAACTTGCCCTCATCAACGACTGCCAAAACCGTGACTCCTTCGAGCCTTAATTCGGCGTCACCAAGGTGTAAACGGCCGAAACCATAATTTCCATCATTGATCATAGTTTGTTGTCCACTCTTATGACTTGCTCCAATTCCTGACACCTATTCGTATATATGTTTGTCGCTCGGTCAGAATCACTTCTATAGCATCAGGCGTTAGAGCGCTTCAAATAAATTTGCACATGCTTCCAAGTTTTGCGGGAGAACCACGGGTATACATCGGTATCTGTGTAAATACCTACAAACCGCTCCCAGCCAACCAACGTTGGACCATGACGAGTGCTTCTTTGGGTTTGTCAAGCGGGACCTGTTACTTTAGATCGGCATTGCAATGAAGTTGAAATGAGCTTAAGACTGACCATATGTCCGGCACCGTGGACAGTAGCAAATGTGAGTCCGTTAGCACTCCTGGTCTCTCCGGCAATCTGTCCCTCAATCAGCCAAGGCTCGAGCGGTTGTTGCCCAAACGCCTCTTTGCCGGTCCACTCCATGTTGAGTGTCCACGCCTGGTTACCAAGCCAGTTGCAAATCCAGTCATATGAGCCCACATATATCAATGCGCGTACACCGCGCTCAAGAAGTGCAGCAACGTGAGGGTAGGTTGGGTGATACTCATCCATAGCCAACGAGAAAGCCTGTCCGACGGGATCACTGCAGGAGCTATAGTTTCCTGTGACGGCGGGATCTACACCGAGTTTTTGACGCACGGAGGGTTGGTCAAGGTAGCTTGCCATAGACCTAGCCTGAAATTAGCTAGGTTGGTTGCACAAAAAGACCATCGGCTCACAGCGTAATTGGGTAACATAAGGTCTCCGCGATAGGTCCATCGCAGACCTTACTGAGATCGTAGGGATTCATGCCTACCATAGTATAAACGTGTGCACGTGGATGAGGGAGATCGTTTTGAGTTAAACCTACCAGTCGCGAAGAAAGGTTCTGATATCTCAGCGTCGCAGAAGTTTGAAGCTGCTTCACAATTCATTAAGTCGAACTGGTTAATGCATGATTCTGTCAACCACTTTTGGCACCGAGGGAGCTATGGAAAGTAGGTCAGTTCCAACAACATCACTTATATGAAAGCACCAAACCGCTTGCTTCATGCGATTGCAGGAACTGGAAGAGATATGGACATCAGTCAAGAAAAATGACAATGTCGGAATTCACATACGAGATACTCTGAACAGGGAAGACTGATGCACCAGTGCATTGCATGTCTACATAGGCCGCCGACATTGTGTAAAAGTCAGTCAGACCGTTGCCTGCACATGGGATAAGCTAATGAAACATTGTTTATGGTGCCAATAGTTACCAATCATGATAGACTGAAGGTTGATTGGCGTGGCACCAGCCGCGGTCAACATTGCATTCTGGTCGTAGACTGCAGCAGCAAAGACCGGGACGTAGCGCCCCTACAGTTTCTTGATTAATCTCTCTCCATACCGGATGGGCAGGAATTGTACGTACTCCATAAGACTCTCCGGCCATGTGAAATGCACGTCCCTTGAACTGAGTGAAATTTTCGAAGAAAATCGCGACAAACGCAGCGATATCTTTCGACGCTTCCTCAGTAGTGCTCTTGCCAGACGGTAAATAGTGTGATTTCATGCGGCAGGCGTTCCACTTACCACGGTCTCGCCATAGTCCGCGTACGAGAAACCAACCCCAATCGGCTGATCCACGAAGAAGATATTCGCATTGGAGTTCCAGGACTCGGGATGGAACACCGTGCTAGTATCATTCACCACTCGACAAGGTCCGAGTTCCACGTAGACGCCCAGGCTAGAGGAACACCCAGGACCTAATAATTGCCGTGTTATACGAACCGCAACGGAATTACTACGGTACAACTTACCACCATTGGTCCAGAAGATCACATCGTCTTTGGCAGGATCGTTCCTACTCTCGAAAAAGTAAAAGAATAGATGCCTGGCCTCGATATCTATGTACCCCGTGTAAGCGCTGAGGTTTAGACATATTATCAGTTCAGTGCTAAATACATCTACAGGCTGTACTCACTTCACAGTTCCATCACAGAAATCAGAAGACTTCTTAATTCGGACACTGTAGTTTGGGAATATAGGGTGGCCGAGGGTTGTGAATTGTGCCTCTGAGAGTGCGCTCAGTTGCTCGACAGGATTGAACAACCCTTCATCGTAAGGCGCTGTGAAAGACTGGGTAAACGACTTCACTGGTTGTCTAGAACTTCCACGACTGGGAGTGCCTAAACCAAAGAACGTCTGGGTTGTCGCGCTAGCTGTGAGTGCGAAACAGAGGGTACTGAAAACCCTCCCTTTGGTGAACATGGTGGTAAGGAATATAGAGTTGAAAACAAATGAAAGGCTTACAACACGGTTCCGCTGTTATGTAAAGGTGATTCCCAAGAACATGTGCTTGACCATATGGGCCGCCAGCCTGGGGTCACCAGACCAGTGTGGTACCCAGACTTCTTCATATCAGTGAGAACATATTAACGGAGTGTGGGAGATGGTGACAATAGACTTATTTGGTCTTCTCAGCGGATTGGCAGCGGCAGCGCAGTCTGGACCTCTGCAGACTTTGTGACGTTCAAATTTAGGTCAATTTGGCCTAACTTTAGTCGAGTGCAGGATTACCATATTTAGCTGTTTATTGTAAGTCAACAAATAAGTCTAAATACATATGGCGCGCTCGGATGAAAATTAATGCAACTTTAAGTAGGTCGTTACACGTACAGTGAGGCCTCCAAACTACTCCATCGACCTCCCCTCTCGTCTACCAGACCCTCGCTAACTATGTCTCCTCCAACTTCTGGGAAAAGCAAAGAGTCAGGGACTGCCCGGATTCTGGGGTCTGGTGCATCCGGTTTGTACTTTGGTCCTGGTCTGTTATGCTAGTAACGAAATAGCTTACTGCGTTATGGCCACTAGGTGTTGCTGAGTTGCTTGTATTTCATCCAGTCGACACAGTAGCAAAACGACTTATGAGCAATAAAGCAAAAGTATATCATTGTCGTAAAATTCATTTGCTGCAATTTGTTGACAACCCTTGACACCCAGGTGTCCTTCTCAGCGCTCTCCCCGATCGTATTCCGCGACTACGCTACGGCTTCGTTACCCAAAAAACTTCTGTCTCTCTTCCCCGGTCTTGGGTATGCAGCAGGGTACAAAATTTCCCAACGGATATACAAGTTTGGTGGGCAGCCGTGGTTCAATGAGATCATCACCCGACATTACAAAGACGATTTCACGCGCGTATTTGGTGAGAGGAAGGGGAAGATGATGATGCAGGCGACTGCTGGCAGGCGAGTTTCATTTTTTGCAAGTTGTGAATGAATTTATGCTGATTTCTCCGTGCAGCTTGACCGGTATCGGTGAAGTTGTGGGTCATCTTTCACCTTAGCTTCCTGGCGGGATACTAACGTTCTATTAGGTTCTACTTCCTTTAGACGCCTTGAAGATAAAGCGACAAGTCAACCCCGAGGCGTTCCGTGGACGAGGAGTTCTCCGGATTTTTATGGAAGAAGGCACCACCTTATACCGTGGATGGGGCTGGACCATGGCGCGTAATGCGCCAGGCTCTTTTGCGGTAGGCCCGCTTAGGTAGTTGTATTTATCGTGCTGAATCTCTGTTTCAGCTCTTTGGCGCGTCGGCGGTTACGAAGGAGTACGCCCTTGGTGTCACTGACTATTCCAAAGCCACGTGGACCCAGAACTTCATTGCATCCATCGCAGGAGCTGTTGCGTCGATCACGATTGCAGCACCCCTTGACACAGTCAAGACTCGTATCCAAAATGCAAACTTCGAGCAGAAGGTGCCTGGCCTAACAGTCGTGAGGGACCTTATCCGAAATGAAGGCCCTACGGCGTTCTTCAAGGGCTTGACCCCCAAAGTAATTGCTGTTTATCCTGGTACAACTTCGTACTAATGACTTGTGAATATAGATTCTTGTCGTTGGGCCGAAGCTGGTCTTCAGTTATACCCTCGCACAATCACTAATACCCTTCTTTGGGAAGTACGTATGAACGGTAAAACACATCACTTAGTCTATGATATCCGAATGCTGCCTGGTTTTGGATGCTGCTTCCGACCCCTGGCGCCTGGACATGGGTTGCAGCCTTGTTCACTTTGCTACACTGATCTATGTAGAAGCAACAAACTATTAATGACACCCTACTTTCAAAAAAATTAAGTCGTCAAGGACGAACGTGGCAGCTCTGCGTTGACCTCCGTCTAAACAAATTTGCACTATCTGCGGCCCCACGTATACAGGTCTACTTGGCGCACAACAAGAAATTACATAGCTGAATGCCATACTCGACTACGGGCCTCCTCTGGACCCAGGCCATCCTCCACAGTGCCAAACTTTTCTCGTGTTCATGCTGAGATAACTTGCATGTCTATGTCGCAATAAGTAATAGGTGCTTCCTGTGTTAGTGCTCTCTCTTATTGTCTTTCAAGCGCGGTTGTCAGCTCTAGTTACAACGACCTCCTGAGCGAAATCAAGGTCATAATTTGCGCATTCAGGTTCGAAGGATTTTATCCCCGAACAAGGAAACAGACGGTGTGTGACACGTCCCATTCTAGTGTTAGTCCAAGTGATCAGGACTGCGATTATGCGAGTAGCGCGAACGGTTGAAACCCGCCACTTCAAACTTGCCGAAAAACACCATCACTCACAGAAGATTATGCATCTCGTAAAGTCCCCTCTGACGCAGATGTGATTTATACGGAAAATGGTGATTGTTCTGTGTTCCAGTCGGGGGTCTGCATGAAACTTCACGCATTGGCTTATGTGGACGAAAACAGGAACAAAATTAACCAGAGCGATACCTCAAGACTAAATGATGAGAAGTCAGATGTAGAAGCTGTTGACATAGAGATAACCACTCGCTGGGGCACGAGGTGGGAACCGTTGCACTAATGTCATGTAACGAGAGGGTGTAAGTATGTGATCAAGAGATTCTGCATTCTCCAGGGAGACGGCAAGATTGGTGTTGTCGAACTGACGGATTAATACTTTAACCAACAGAGCTATAAAACTCGTGAGCACAGAACTGACGAACAACCAACTAAAAGACAAACCCGCACTTCCCTTGAAAATCTTGCACTTTTTGACGGCAAGGTTCACATCATTAACCTGTAGATCCGAATTATAACACTGATGACGGTCTAGATGAATTTCTTGACAATCATTCTCCTGGCATTTACGGCTGTCAGTCCTCTCAGTGCACGAGCCATGCCCGGCCCCGAGGCCACTGATGAGTCGTGTACCTGGAAACCGTGTGGGGCTCTCCCATGCTCGGAACTAGATTTAATAGAGACTAAACTCTGCCACTTAAACGGCGTCGGGACAACTCAGTTCTGTTGCAGCAATGACTGATGGCCGGAAATCATTGCAAAGCAAATGAGCGGTTCGGGTATGTCAACTATGCAACCCTTTATCAGAACACATACTGAGGCAGAATAGAGTTGGAAACAGTTCTGCTCACATGTTGAGCTGCGATAAAGGATTCCCCAAAGAATCTTGCAGATCGTCTCCATCACATCCTCTTGTCTTCGCTCTTGCCTGGAAGTGCACAAACGATATATATTTGACTGCAAGCCAGAGTGCATGAACTGCGTGTTGAGAAAGACCAAAATATTCCCCTAGAAATTCGGCAGTACTCAGCGGTAGACAATGAGGTGCCAAGAGGTAGAAACTGTGTGAAGCTGAGGAAGAACGATATCATCTTTGATCATGCTGGCTGATTGAATGAAGCGCATTAATGGCAAATATGACTCACGGGCTCGCGAGATCGGGGTCATCGCAGATACCTTAAAACAGACTGATGACATCCATGGTCTCGGTGTGTGGTCGTCGTGGCAAACGTTGACAAACTAGGGGCTAACATTGTTGTCACCCGTGACAATGTTGAAGCTCCCAAGTAGAGTCATATTACGTCCCGATTGGAAATTCATATGGAAAGAGACTGCGTTCTTCGTGTTTTTCTATGAGAAAACAAGAGATTGATAAGTGGAGGCATACTCAACTATAAACCTCCTCTGGGCCCTGGGCCACCCAAGACTTTTCTCGAGCTCATGCTGAGATAACTTGCATATCTGTGTCACAATGATAGGTGCTTCCTGTGTTCGTGGTCTCTCTAGTGTTTTTTTCAAGCGCGGTCGTCGCTCTAATTACACCGACCTCCTGAGCGAAATCGAGGTCACGATTTGCGTATTCAAGTTCACAGGATTTTTACCCCCGAACAAGAATCAGACGGGTGTGACACGTCCCGTTCTGGTATTAGTCCGAGTGATCAGGACTGCAAGTAGCGTGAACGGTTGAAACTCGCCACTTCAAACTTGCCTGACAAGGCAAATGAGTCACCCATTGCATCATCGCTCACAGAAGGTTATGCACCTCGTAAAGTCCCCTCTGACGCAGATGAGATTAATACGGAAAACGGTGATCGTTCTGTGTTCCAGTCAGGGGTCTGCATGAAACGTTATGCATTAGCCTATGTGAACGACAACAGGAACAAAGTTCACCAGAGTGACACCTCAAGACTAAATGATGTGAAATCAGATGGAAAAGGTGTAGATATAGAGATTGCCAATCACTGAGGTAGGAGGTGGGAACCGTTGCATTAAGGTCTTGTAACTAGAATGTGTAAGTGTTTATCAAGAGATTCTGCGTTCTGCAGGGAAACTGGGCAAGATTGCTGTCTAGAACTTACGGATTAATACATTAATATTTTAACCGGCAGAGCTATAAAGCGCGTGAGCACAAAATCGACGAACAACTAACAAAAAGACAAACCCGCACTTCGCTTGAAAATCTCGCACTTTTTGATGGTGAGCTACACCTTGTTAACTTGTAGATCCGTATTATAACGCTGATGATGGTCTAGATGAATTTCTTGACAATCATTCTTTTGGCATTTACGGCTGTCAGTCCTCTCAGTGCACGAGCTATGCCCGGCCCCGAGACCACTGACAAAACATGTACCTGGAGACCGTGTGGGGCTCTCCCGTGCCCGATAATAACTTTGATAGGAGCCATCAGACCCTGCTACTCAAACGGCGTAGAGACAACTCAGTACTGTTGCAACAATGATGAAGTTGGTCCATTGTAACGCAAATGAGCGGTTCGGGTATGTCAGCGATGCCCCCCTAATCAGAACACGTACTGAGGCAGAGTATAGGCGGAAACAATTCTGCTTACGCGTTAAGTTGCAATAAAGCATTCTCCAAAGATCGTCTATGGTAGCATGCTTAGTCGTCCTTGTAAAGACTTTTTTGTCTCGCACTTGTCGACTATCGCCAGAAAATCAGGCTTGTTCTTGATAACTGACCGTACAGACCTACAGCAACGATCGTTTTGGGCTGCTCGTCATAAGTCAAATACCAGACAGAACGGGACGACCGTCACCCGTCCAATGTTTACCTGTTTGGGGGTGAAGAAAATCCTGTAGACAATGCGCACATTGTGCCTTAATTTCACTCAGCTGTTCCAGAGGAAGGGAATGAATGCTACCTGTGGAAAGAAATAAAATCTTGGAAGCACGTTGCCTCGCGCAGGCGATGTATCAAGGTAGTCCATGGTAACTTGAGGTTCATGTAATAGCATTGTCTCGGGCTGATTTAAGCTTGCTAAGTAGTCTTTCCTGGCGTGGATTGTGTATCGTGAACAGCCAGTATATGAGGCCAGAGTGACTCCGAATAGAGGTGTTGGCATGCATCTGCTACTAGATCATTGTATGAATTGTTCGATAGAAAGAGCAGGAAGAAGAAGATGTGGCGTGGGAGACCAGGAAGGCGGGAAACGCACGGGGACGGGTAACACCGTGGTTTTGGTCTACATAGTAGACCATGCATATGATGACACCCATTTTTCTGTCCTGATATATGATGCTAGGATCTACTACAATCGGATTGCCAAAGACCAGCTGGATTGCGACTCACCCTCATAACCATGACTGACTTCCTTCTACATGGTCTGGCCAGGAGAATGACTCACTCACGTATCGTGAATCTCCCACATTCCGTCAATAGTCTCGACTCCCCAGACTTTAGCCAGGCCTATAAATGAAACAAGACAATTCATTTCTCACAGTACCAGCGGCATGTTCTGGTCTTGGCCTGCTCATATCCAATTGTCATTGATACATGTCTGGGAACCGCCTTTAGCCAACCCCGCGTTGTACTTGTTTTGTTGCTAAGTTCTGAATACCCCACCATGTTCACCAAGGGTAGGATCCTCTGTTTTGCGCTCACAGCAGGCGCGACAACCCAGTCGTTCCTTGGGTTAGGAATGCCTAGCCATGAAACTCCAAAACAGAAGTCATTTCCACAATCTTATATTGCGGCTTACGACGACGGATTGTTTACGCCTTTCGAGCAACTCGGCGCACTCTCAGAGGTACAGTTCACGACCCTCGGTCACCCTGTGTTCCCGCACTACAGCGTCCGGATCAAGAAATCTAGTAATTTCTGTGATGGAACTGTGAAGCGAGTATAGCCTACGGATGTGTTCAACAGGGCTAACACGATAGCGCGTCTACCCTCAGCGCTTACACGGGTTACATAGATATCAAGGCTAGGCATCTATTCTTTTACTTCTTCGAGAGTAGGAACGATCCTGATAAAGACGACGTGATCTTCTGGACCAATGGCGGTGAGTTCTTATACCGTGGACAGGATTCCGTTGCGGTTCATACAACGCGTTTATCAGGTCCTGGGTGTTCCTCCAACCTTGGCGTCTACATGGAACTCGGACCTTGTCGCATACTGGATGATAATGGGACCGTGTTCCATCCCGAGTCCTGGAACTCTAATGCAAATATCTTCTTCGTGGACCAGCCAATCGGCACTGGTTTCTCGTATGCTGAATATGGTCAGACTGTAGTAGGTGATACGCCTGCCGTACGAAATCACACTACTCACTGTATGGAAAGAGCACTACTGAGGAAGCGGCTAAGGACGTTGCTGCGTTCATCGCGATTTTCTTTGAAAATTTC
Organism: Suillus clintonianus; assembly: GCF_016758775.1. Lineage (NCBI taxonomy): Eukaryota > Fungi > Basidiomycota > Agaricomycetes > Boletales > Suillaceae > Suillus > Suillus clintonianus. The sequence continues at coordinate 118,625 of NW_024539328.1, forward strand.
ACACAATTCAGAGGACGCGCATTGCACATGGCCTCAGAGTCTTATGGAGTACGTACAGCTTCTACGTTTCTGACACAGAGAAAGACTGATGGGGAAACTAAAGGGGCGTTATATCCCAGTCTTTGCTGCTGAAGTCTACGACCAGAATGCCATGCTAATCGCGGCTGGTATCACGCCGATCAGCCTTCAGTCTATCATGATTGGTAACTGTAGGTATCAAAGTCTTTGCATCACTAGCTCATCCTTTGTGTAGGCAATGGCTTGACCGACTTCTACACGATGCTGGCGGCCTGTGTAGATACGCAATGCACCGGCGCAGCAGTTTTCCCTGTGCAGAGCATCTCGTATGAGAATTCTGATACTGTCTTGTCTTGATTGACGTACATGTCTATCCAGTGCCTGCATTCGCATGAAGCAAGCGGTTTGATGCCTCCGCATCGGTGACGTCGTTGGAGCTGACCTACTTTCCATAGCTCCCTCGTTGTCAAAAGTGGTTGACTGAATCATGCATCAACCAGTTCGACACAATGAATTGCCAAGCAGCTTCAATCTTTTGTGAGACTGAGATATTCAGCACTTTCTTCTCGACGGGTAGGGTCAACTCAGAATATTTTAAGTGCACACGTTTACGCTTTAGCAGGTAAGAATCCTTACGATATCAGCAAGGACTGCGATGGACCTATCGAGGAAACAATGTGCTACCCTGTTACTAAGTGAGCCAATGCTACTTCTGTTTCAGCGATCTAGCTAAACGCTCACATTAGGCATATATCAAGCTTCCTCGATCGACCCTCAGTGCGCGAAAAGCTCGGCGTGGATCCATCCGTCACAGGTAACTTCAGTTTCTGTAGTGCTACTGTTCGACAGGCTTTCGTCTCGACCGTGGATGAGTATCACGCCACCGACACTCACGTCGCCGCACTTCTGGAGCGCGGCGTACGCGCATTGATATTCGTGGGCTCATATGACTGGTTCTGCAATTGGATTGGTGTCCAGGCGTGGACACTCAATATGGAGTGGAGTGGCAAGGAAGCATTTGGCCAGCAGCCACTCAGATCTTGGCAAGTCGAGGGACAGGTCGTTGGACAGACTAGGAGTGCGAAAGGGCTTACGTTTGCTACTGTGGATGGTGCAGGCCATATGGTCAGTGTCAAGCTTACTTTCAATTCTCAATGCCAACCCATAGAACAGGTTCCATATGACAAAACTAAAGAAGCACTTGCTATGGTGCAACGCTGGCTGGCTGGGATTGGCTTGTAGGTCGAGGCTGGTAGTGTATAATTTCGAGAACAAAGTATGCAACCGTTGTTGATGAAGTAGCGTTCCAAATGTCGATTTTTATGTTAACAACGGAGCTATATAATGTATATGACACGGCAGAGACAAATTTAAAATATGACCGGAAAAATAAGGCTCGGATTTTGCCCTGTCCGGATGCCTAAGTACTTGAAGAATATGCAAAAGGGGTCGGCGGCATGCAACATCTGAAGAACGGATCGACATAAATTCCGAACAACCAACTGGGACACGCCAGGCACACGTCCACAGCGTAGTGACAAGTGGCACGACACGAAAGGTTACTAACTTGGGGGTAGAACTCGTCATTAGAATGTACAAAAAAGGCTTTCGTCTCGTGATAGATTTGTATTGAGATCATAATCATAACCAGGGGGCATCTAAACACTACTCTTCTCGTCTACCTCACGATATGACTTTTGTGATGTGTTATCCGTTGAAACCTCATCCCCGGAAGCGGCATCGGCGTTCTCGAAATGAGAACCGTGGTTTCTAGGGCAATTTGAGTATTTGTCTGTCTTAGGATATGCGCACTTACTCGGGCCCAATGATTGCGATAACGATGACGAATGCAGCAACGGCACCGATGAAGATAGCTTGCACCTGATGAAGTATGAATAAGACCGTGTGTGAGCGGAGCCATAAGTGACTTGCCGTTGCATAATCTGGGACCACTGTGAGGACTCCATTCTCCATGATTGTTGTCTTCAAGTGGTCACCACCAGCTGATATGATTTGAGAACTTCATTGGTAAGAGGGAATGTGAATATCTACTCACTGGCTTCAATTTGTGCTGATGCTGCCGAAACCATCTGCCACACACACGTTAGCCATTAGTATCGCGTAATGTCCAAGAGACCTACATTGCCGAGCTGGTAAACGACACCAGGGAATGTTGCTCTGAATGCTGGTGGGGACATCTCAGCCAGTTGGATAGGGATCTGCGATTATGTTGGGAGTCAAGTTCGCATTAATGAGGGTAGGGGGACACGTACGACGCCCCACGCTCCCTGAACACCAACTTGAATACAGAATGCTCCAGCAGAGAGGGCAGAGAATGAGAAGGGTAGAACCCATAATGGAATGAACACTGCCGGGGAACGTGGGTCTTGTTCTCTATTACCGAGATCGGTACTTACCTCCGACGAGAAGCACAGAAGATCTGACGAAATGAGTAAAAGCGTGAAAAGATCATTGATTGAAGGCACATACACGATCGTCAGGCGGCGTCCAATGTACTGGCTCACCCATCCACCCAGAGCACCGCCACTGTGGACCCTCAGGACTTTGACTGCTTGCGGGATCAACTAACAACTCACACAAGACCTCCCTGTTTGGCACGTTGAGAGTCGACACACCGATAAGTTTGTAAGACTCACGCAGTTGCTAATAATGGTCGCGACAGTGGCATCGTGGGCACTGAAGCCCTTAGTGATCTGGAGATATGTGGGATACAGGTCCTAGACGGGCATTACATTATCGGGGGCACCTTCGTGCACGGGATGCACGTACCTGTGAACCGTGAGACAAAAAATTGAGTCCTGCAGAGGGGTGTTGGTATATTCATTGTTAGGGAGTAAAAGAAAGTCAAACCCGTCATTAAGAGCACTGCGTAAATGCATAAGGGCCAGTGAAGCTTGAGCATCTCCTTTGTTTCCCTAAGGAAATTCTGCGAGGTATTGGTCCCTCTCGCCTTCTCTTGTTCTTTACGCAGGAAGAATGCACTCTCGGGGATAAGAGCACGGACGACTGCGGCGAAGAAGGTGATGCCTGCTCCAGTCCAGAAAAGCGCCCGCCATCCGTGCTGGGCTACCAAGGTCAGGTTGATAACGGCTGCAATCAGGTATCCGATAGCATAGCCTTCCTGCAAAACACCACTTCCAATCCCACGGAGTTCAACGGGCAAGTTCTCAAGAGCTGAGGACGACGAAAGTCCCCAGATTCCACCCATAGCAATACCGAATAGGGCACGAAGGGCAAGGAATTGCTGAAACGTGTTGACAAAGCCAGTTCCCAGTTCAAGAACACCGCAGATAATGAGATTAATAACCAAAGGCCACTTGCGACCAAACCGGTCAGATATCATACCAAATATCACCTAGGAAATGGTAAGCTTAGCAGGAAATAACAGCTGTGACACTAACTGCACCGACTGATCGGAATAAGAGTGTCAACGTGAAGGCGGTCGTCTTTGACCATGTCCGTGTCGCGCATCAGCGGCGCAAACAACAAAGAAAGGGAAAAGACGTACGACCGCACTCGTTGACTTTCCAAATTGTTCAGACAATAGTGGTATCGTGAGCGTTACTGCGACGAAATCAAGGGCGTCGCATGCCCAGGCAAACCAACTATTGTGATATGTTAAGATGATAGCGCGAAGCTAGCGATGGAGGTAGGACACTGACCCAGACAAGAACTGAGCCCACTGCACCCAGGTGAGACTTCTGAGTGCAACAACTACAGCACCAAGAGGGGCACGATTCTCGCGACGCGGGACGAGTTCGCGAATAAATCTTGGTGGCATGGTGGAGGTGGTCTGATCTCAGAGGAGCGTTAGATCATGCTTATATTCGCGAGAAAGCGGTCAGGCCCACCCTAGCCTCAGGCACCCATTGGGCAAGCCCGCCGATATGGTTCTTTGGTCATAGAGTGGTTCTCCACACAAAGTGATGCTTCTAATATCATTCATCAAACTCTCATGACGAGAATATTGACTCGAGGTTGCTGCGTAATCGTTCATAGTAGCGGTTAAGGGCTATAGTTACTTTTCAGTATTTCATCTCGGATCACATGCTGATGAGAGGCTAGGTAGAAACCCGTCACTGCCGGCCCTGTGACAATCGACAAATGATGTTAAGCACGAGGTGATCATAAGGTCGGGGATGAACTCTTTACTTACTCATCGCACTTCTGCTTCCAAGTAACGTTACTAGTGGTGTACCCGTTACAGACCATATCAATGGTATCGGGGCAGGTTATGCATCACAGTTAACAATAGCCATCACATCTCTGACAAATTCGAACTCATTCAGACAGTTCTGTTCATTCGAAACCGAACTCGGTCACAATTTTTTGGCCGCATCTTGCTTATGGGGCTCTGGCGAGTTATGGCCCTCGGATCTGAGCCGCCCGTCGCGCATCGTGGAAGTCTGATAGGTACCTAGCGTGAACGATCATGACAGACGGAGCCTCATCGGCTCACTGGGGTAAACATCTCCTCGATAAGTCCATTGCAGTGCCTGTTAAAATGATATTGTAAAATTATTGCGCCATACCATAAATAGGATAAGGAGATTGTTTAAACCAGAAGTACCGCTGCAGTGATTCAAGGAGAGAGCAAGTGGTATGCATTGCAGACTCGGAGTTACTACTATGATTTACGGGTCGGGACTTCCCGCGTCACGTGGTTCCTAAAGACGCGTCACGGCACGGAGGACGCGCACTGCACATACAGCACATACACGTCCTCCACACCGATTTCGAAAAATCTAGTTGCCTCATGTCGGAACGCGTCATTTGCTGCTGCGTGCAGCGAATCAAACTCAGCCACAAATCGAATTCTTCTAGATCAGTTAATGACGCCATATCAAATGCAGAATCACGAAACTGATTTAATCACGATAAGTACTAGCCTAGTACTCTCCTCCAATTAAAATTGTTCGTTTAGCCCGGCGGGCGTTATGGCATGCACCATCCAGGCTGGATTCCTAATAGCGCCGTCACAATACTGTGCACTGCATGCCCTCATCGTGGATAACGCTCCCGCCCGCTCCCTCGTCCGTTCACCGTGCCCCGACTGCCACGGCACCTGATACCTCAGAGTCACAGAGCCTTGCAGCCATTTTGCAACTAATTGTGTCTAAATGGTTAGTCCACGATTCTTTCAAAACATTTTTGTGAGGAAGTTATAAAAATTAGACTGGAGCTATTTACGCCACTGCGATTGCAGGAACGGCTAGAGGAGTCTACATTCACATACGAGATGCTCTGCTAGGGAACGTTATTAGCTCTGGTGTATGACATTTCCACGTAGGCTGCTGACATTGTGTCAAGGTCGGTCATACCGTTATCTGTACATGGGATGAGCTAGCAGGATCACGTCACGCTCTTTTTATAGTTTTTCATATGACAACATGCGGTACATACCGAGAACTCCTACAAATCGGACAGTAGACGGGGCTCTAGGACTTCAAATTTCGTATGGCTGTGAGCGACCACCTTTACTACAACGCCTTGATTGGGCTTCCTTAAAGAGATCTCGCATTAACTCTAGTTCGTCTATAGTCTTCTCCGACAGTTTCTGTTCTCTTACTGTGGAGACCATAGTGCTGTTGGCAACGATGTACACCCTCTGATCGGGTAAATTCGCATCCTGGAGGTTGCGCCTCACGGTGGCGCGAGTTTCAGTGATGTACTGCTCGCGTGCGGAGCTATACAATTCGTTACGACGCGAGCGGTTTTCATCTTCATCGCTGTCGTAGCCCGATTCCTTGATGATGTTTCTGATATGCGAGTCTGATTTCGACCGCACGATATAAGTAGGAATGTTGAAACGCCGGCAATTGACCAGCATGGCAAGGTCGGTCATTGTAAAGCGACTGTCGAAAAGGATGATAATGCAGTCGAAAACGTAGAGCCCGTGTGCGGTAAAATATTGCCAATCCGGCGTGTTAAACGTGCCGGACCCTGGGACATCATACCAAACGAACGGGTTGTGGGGGCTCGGATCTGGGAATCTGGTGATATCCGCGGTGGTCTCAACCACGCCCGTTGGGGCAGCTCCTTGATCTCTGTTTCGAAGGCCCCGGAAAGCATTGATCAGTGACGACTTTCCCGCACCGGAAACCCCTGTCATCGCGAAATGGAATAGTCCCTCTTGGTATTGGACTCTGTGCTTCGCGGATTGTATCTCCTTATCACTGGGGATGCTCACGAGCTGGAATGCGCTGTGTTTCTCCAAGGTCTGCGGGTCCTCCTTCCCATTTATGGCGTTTTCTGCTAATGGAATACCTGCTGTAGTACCATCAAGTTAGGCTAAAATCCATGTGGACAATGGATATTTTCTAACCTTTATTGTTCGACTCGGACTTCGTGACCGAGACGTCATTTTCTTTCGTCTTCATCTGGAGTACCGCGGCGCAACGCCCTGGTGTTTCATAAAGACGCCTCTGCGTGGTTTCTTCTGAGGCATGTATCCCTGCTTCGCTCGGCCTCTGCCCCACATCTGTTTGTACAGAGTAAAATTCTTCAATGTTTCTACCGGTGGCACGTGGTACTCGAGTGGCTTGGCGCTCGACTGTTTCTTCCCCTCTGATGTCTTCTTTCGCCTCGATAGCAATGCGATCAGCTGTTTCTTCCCATCTGAGTTCTTCTTCCGGGTCTATGGCAATGTGATCTTCTTCTTGCCATTCTTCTTGCCATTCCTCACCCTGCCTTTCTGCCATTGGTGTCCTACCGCTGGCTTGTCGTTGGGGATTCGAGTCCCTGGCCTGTCTTAAGTTGGCAAAAGTGGGGTTTTCGAGGATTCTCGATGACCGAATTTCATCGATGATTGTAACAACGATGCCAGCGATGGCTCGAAGACCTCGCATGGGGACGGACGTTGACGCGCCCATCGTTCATGCGGTAGATTAGAGTCAAGTTGTGTATTTCGAAGGAAAGGCAAAAATGATGGATCATCTTCCAAGATCGCAGAAGGTGGTTATTTTATGCTATGTATCTTGAAATGCTGTGTCGCCTCGAGGACCAACTTGCCAATACACACTGGACGTCTCATGGCTGATCGTCTCTTCTCTAGATGGCAGCTGTGGAGACTATCACACAGCACCAAGCACACGAGGTTCTTGTTTTCGCTTCCCATGCCGGCTTGCTGCCTGATCTAGGCCAGGGGCATTATACAGGTGGACTTCCGCTTTGGTATTTAAACAGGGTATGATATACATGGGCGGCAAGCTAGTGCCTAGTTAAACAGATAGATATTAAACCGACCAATGACATCGTTAGGGAATAGATTGTCGTGAATTGTAAATGTTTTTGGGGATGCTAGTGACTTGAGAACTTGGGGTATATATATGTGCCATAGAGTGGGGCGAAGGATGCACCGGAGAGCATCATACGATGACGTAGAGCTCAGGGACCCATTTGCCTTTGCGACCACTGGTAGCTGGGTAATGATGAGCTGACAAGATGATCACATCTGACGGCCTAACATTGTTTTGGTTGAATGCCCACTCTTCACAACCATGCGCAATGGGCTTTCCCTAATGACCGATAAGTCGAGTACCACATGTCAGTTTCAAGATTACACACACACCTTTGCATCATTGTAAAGATCTACGATATGACAGGCAATTGTTTGGGCGAACTCTTGACGATTCATCAGTCTACCTTCAGTTGATACATCAAAGTAACGCGAATAGTAACTGCTGGGCATGTATCCGGGCCACTACGTAAATAGGTCAGCGCTAATCATTATGGAGGCAGATGATGCTCACCTCTAGTGCCAGACAAGTTTGCCGCCAGCCGGTATTAGCGAATACTAAATCCAACGACTTATCAACGATAAGATTGTTCTTCAGAATATCCTTCACGCGTACACCAGGCCAATTATTAGTGCGAAACTGGACGTCTCTGTCTGCCGAAAAAGGAGTGATACCCTGCGGGCGTGGAACACGCTTCGCTTTCCTACCATCCGCAAGGGTTAAAGAATTTGGAATCTGGAAGTCGAATAGGGGAGGATGGGGAGGATGGGTAGCCTGAACGTAGTGCTAATGCAACGTCTACGTAAGAACCGCAGGAAGAACATGAAGACTTACCGCATTAGACCCGGGTCCAGCAGGGTTCAAAAGGGTTTGGTTGGGCTGCACGTATGACATGCTGGATTAGACTCAATTGAAGCTGGGATGGGAGATATGGGCTGCAGATATTTGGGATGTTTGGTTGATGAGGTGCCCATCCTCAGAAATTGCCTGTTTTATACCATCCACAACTTCAAAGCGGTGTATGATATGAAGCGTCAGTGGTCCTAGTGTCGTCTGGGACCATTCAAAGTGTCCGGTAAGTTGTGGATTATGAAGCGAGCACAAACCATTCTACAATGTGTAACATCGCGACACAATGAACGTAAATTTCCTCCATTAAACGGCGGCGTCACCAAGTGTGGGTCACTAGGAAATATTTGAGACAAAGTGCCTTAGATACACATGCAACGCAATGCAAGACCTGTCATTATCCAGCGTCTGTCAGTAAAACTTGATCCTTGGGGTAATTATGTGTCCGTATCATTCTGACAGAAGCTAAAGCTCACCAACTGCGGGTGGTCCAGTAATCAGGAACAACTGGTCCATGATGCACGCTTTAAGCTTGACGTTCGTTGTGACAATATTAATCAAAAACATAAAACTCAAAGATTAAAATTGGAGTCGGCGGGGACTGAAACGAGACAATTCCCGACACAGCTTGAAATGTCTGTTTCCGACGGTGAAAGGAAAACATTGACATGCTATAAGACACAATGTGTGAGTCATCCTTGGACAGCCGATGGTTACGACCATTTGTTGCAACGAGTACAGAGGGAACATTAGCAGCTCTGTGGATGACAGGGTCGACGCAGTAGTGGGCACTGCCAGCCGGAAATTGTGGCGTGAAAGTACTGGTAGGGCTTTTGTTCTCATTGAGTCAAATTTGAAATTACCAAAAAAGGCATCTGTGGTCTGAGTCGACTCTGCGAAGGAGTCTGAGCGACAAGCAACGACGAACACTTACTGGCTGTTTACAGTATATCATGTACGGTACCCGGGGCTCGAGAGTTAGGCGTATTTGGTGCTCGCTTCTAGCTTGCCTGGTGCCCTGGCCTTGCCTCGGTTTTTGCCTACTAATTACTGCCTGTCAAGCATGCCACATTTACGCATTACAGGAGTATCATTTAGTGGCAAGTTCGAGTCCTTTGTTACTTGTACATCTTCTCATACATTCCATATTAATCGACACTACCGAAACACTACCCGAGTTTATGCTATGTGTGCTGCCGCATTATACATGTATTATGTGGTATGAGCGATTCGACTCAACGAATCCAATAATACTATTTCCGGAGCACATGAAACACCGGAACCCACACACTACCGTGCAAATGTATGGACATGAGCACGATATCTTTTAAGTGGACACGTGAACCGAGGGCCCAAGGGACACAATCGACCGAAGGCGATAGTTTCTGTGGACTTAATCAATTCTGGCGAGAAATCGATTTCTGAGGGCAAGACCCACTGATACACGTAAGTAAAATTTATGCAGTCCAGTGCATAGTGCAACTGCGAGTTCCTGGATGGTGCCCGGATTGACCGTGATGTGTCCGGCGGGGAGAATGTCATACCCAGGCCACTACAAATTGAATGTCAGGTCTTGATCAGATTAGAACACACATTAAACGTACATGAAGGGTTACTTTGGAACACTCTGCCATATCTACAGTTTCTTGACTGTCCTGAAAGCATTCGCCATTCAGAATATTCTTGACCAAGACGCCAGGATTCCCATTGTCGTTAAACGGAATCGTGTGGCAGTGTGAATGACATGGAGCTGTGACACGACGTGCTGGTGTCCCGCCCAGTAGCGTAACCTGTCCAGGAAAGCGCTCCTTCGTAGGTGAGGGGGGCGGCGTGCTCCGTGCAATCAATGACTACTGGGTTACAGATAAATCTGGGCTGTCCTGCTGAGATAATTCCACTGAGACATACAGATGAAGATCCCACATGAGACCGGACAGTGTGCCATTTCGAACTTGAAGGCGGCATTGGGGTGAATCGAGCGAGTGTGCAACACAAATATCTTCGGTAGCCGGAGGATTCGGAAACCGAGCTTTGACAATGGCTGTATCATCATACCTCGCCGCTCCTTTATAGGAATCGCATGAATGGCAGGTACGATGAGTGAATGGTAGGCGCAGAGCAGGCCTCCAGGATATGGCGTTGTGTCTGGTTGGTCTGGCCTTTGACGCGGCCAAGTGGTAAGGCCTCCTACATAGTTGTTGTTCCTTGATTTAGCGATGGCCGACCACTTGTAAATGGTATCTAGACCTTTTGTCACCATACCTCAAAGAAATGGCATGCTTGCCAGAGTGGGCCAGCCAGCGCTCTCTGCAAGCTGTAGTTCATGATAATTTGGCGAAAAATCAGAAATAGATGGTGTTCAGCACAGGATCGTCGGCCTGTGCCTGTAATTATTTGGTTTGAATATATATATCAGTTGACAGAAGTTCCATTTCCCAGCAAACTCAGTGAGGAGTGAAGTTGCCAATTGGTGGTGGTGGCAGGTTAATGAAGTGGTAGGTGGCGTTACAGTTACGTTATCACACATGTCACGTGGCCTTGGCCACAGGCCAATGGCCTTGAGTATCGATTTGGGTTTGGCTGTCGAAGACTTGTTCATGACCATTAAGTACAGACACTGTTGTTACGTTGTTGTATATAAATACTGCAATCATTTTCGTACACAGGCAGAGACGCCTATGCAGCTTAGGCGCTGCCCTTCTCGTCAACTTCACGGAATGACGTTTGTGAGGCGTTATCCGCTATGGCATCATCTCTTCCGCCTCCTTCTTCGAAAGCGGCCTTGTGGGCCTCGAAATGTGAACCGTGGTTTCTAATGAAGGATGAGTATCTGTATGGCCGAGGAGATGCGCGGGACTTACTCAGGGCCGATGATTGTGACAATGACCACGAATGCAGCAACGACACCAATAAATATGGCTTGTACCTGATCAAGTAATGAATGAGACTGTGCGGGAGGAAAACTCGGTTACATACCGTTGCATAATCTTGGACCACAGTGAGAACTCCATTCTTCATGATCGTTGTCTTCAAGTGGTCACCGCCAGCTATTATACATTAAAATCTTCGTTGACGAAAGAAATTGCAACTGTCTACTCACTGGATTCAATCGTTGCTGATGCTGACGATATCATCTACCACGAATATATTAGTCACAAGTGTCGTGTTATGTCCATTCGACCTACGTTGCCGAGCTGGTAAGCAACACCAGGGAATGTTGCTCTAAACGCTGGTGGGGACATCTCGGCCAGTTGGATCGGGATGACGCCCCAAGCGCCCTGAACACCAACTTGGATACAGAATGCTCCAGCAGAGAGGGCAGAGAATGACGAGGGCAGAACCCATAATGGAATGAACGCTGCAGAAAAAAACATAAGTTTTCTTCCATATTACGGGGACCGGTGCTTACCTCCGACAAGAAGCACAAAAATTCTGACGAAAGGTGAGAAAAGTCGTGACAACATCTTTTAATGAAAGCACATACACGATTGTCAGGCGACGTCCAATATATTGGCTCGCCCATCCAGCAATAGCACCGCCGCTGTATGACCCTCAGGACTTTGAGTGAATGCATAACCAACTGACAACTCACGCAATAGCACCCTGTAGGGCATGTTTAGAGCTTGCGCACAGTAAGATTTGTAAGACTCACACAGTTGCTAATAATAGTCGCGATAGTGGCATTATGAGCAGTGAAGCCCTTGGTAGTCTCGAGGTACGTGGGATACAGATCCTGATCGTGCATGTTATTGTGGGCTCGCCCCTCAAATATTCATACACGAGATGCGCGTACCTGTGAACCATGAGACATAAAATTGAATCCTGCACAAAAATGTTGGTATTGTTGATGGTTAAGGAACGAGAGAAGCGGCGAACCTGTCATTAATACCACTGCGTAAATGCATAGGAGCCAGTGAGTCTTGAGCATCTCCTTGGTTTCTTTAATGAAAATCTTGGTTTTCTGTGAGGTATTGGTCCCTCTCGCCCTCTCCTGTTCTTTGGCACGGAGGAAGAACGCGCTCTCAGGAACAAGGGAACGGACGACCGCAGCGAAGAAGCTGATGCCTGCTCCAGTCCAGAATAGCACCCGCCATCCGTGCTGGGCTACCAGGGTCAGGTTGATAACGGCTGCAATCAGATATCCGACAGCATAGCCTTCCTGCAAAACACCACTTCCAATCCCACGGAGTTCAACGGGCATGTTCTCAAGAGCCGAAGACGCTGAAAGTCCCCAGATTCCACCCATAGCAACACCGAATAGGGCACGAAGGGCAAGGAATTGCTGAAACGTATTGACAAAGCCAGTTCCGAGCTCAAGAATACTGCAGAGAAGGAGATTGAAAACCAGCGGCCACTTGCGGCCAAATCGGTCAGATAAGATACCGAAGACGATCTAGGAAGCGATAAGCTCGTTCGTAAAAAAAACAGCAGGGAGGCCGGGTGGTGCTTACGGCGCCGACTGATCGGAATAACAGAGTCAACGTCAGGGCGTACGTCTATGAACGTGTCGTGCATAAGCGCCCAGGCAATGAGGGAAGGAAAAAAAGCGTACGATCTGAGTGTTCGACTTCCCAAACTGTGCCGCTAGGGGCGCTACGGTGAGTGACACTGCGAAGAAATCAATGGCGTCGCATGTCCAGGCAAGCCAGCTATTGTGACATGTGTTTAAGATGGTTGGGCGAGGCTAGCAATGGAAGAGGGACACTAACCCGGACCAGAATTGGGCCCACTGCACCAAGGTGAGACTTCTGAACGCATCAAGTAAAGAGCCAGGGGCACGCTGCTCTCGACGGGGGATGAGCGAGCGCAAAAATCTTGGTGCCATGATGGGATGACGAGTGATCAAAAAATAAGGGTCGGCGTTAAAGCATGTTTCAGCACTTACACTTTATATTGAGAACGGGATCAGGAACATTCCAACAGTTGAACGTCAGGTACCTAAAGTAACATAAGATCTGAGGCAACGTGCCAATATGGATAAAAGACTATGACAGGCTAGACTGATGTACTCACGGTTCATCCCATCAAATTCTTCCCCACACAAAATGGGGCTACTCTCTGATCATGCCAGCTAACTTGTGCCAACTAGTAGTGCCAGCAGTGCCTTGGGGCCCCTGCCTCATCATTTATTGTGACACTGCGGAGATCAAATCGCTACTAGTGTGCGTCGGCTAAAAAAAAACGCCCGTCACCATCGCTCGAGTCAGCCTGATCATACTGGCGAAAGGCTGGCCCACTGAAAACCTGAGCGGGTCCACGCACTGCCTGGGATAATATATATGCATCATGACAGACGCAAGGTGATTGCCGGGAAGAAGTTGTGTCCTCGTTGTATTAAAGCATGTTGTCTAGAACGTTGGACATTGAACCTTCATCATTAATGGGGGACGGCTGACTGGCCGCTGCCTCCGGCTCAATAGTAACGATGAGTCGGATGGATGATAATCGGGAGCTATATATGTATATGTTACCATGTGCGACATAAGGGTTATAAATAACCACCATCACGACGGATATCCTTCGGACAAAGACTGGTCTGATTTCGAATTCGGGGGCACCGGGAAGCAGCTAGGGTCATCTCTCCATTTGCTCTCTTCATCAGAACGTGCTTGTCGACTGCAGGCTACTATTACATCTTCAAGCACAACGATCAAACTGATGCTTGTCAATGTCTTATTTACGCAATGTACGACCCTGCAGGAAGATCATCCATGGCTCGAGAAATCCACTGGAACAAGGTTATCTAGGGTTATCTTGATTTCAAACCGCACGATGGCTACACGCGGTATTCATCCATGGAGGTCGATAACGACGTGTTGATGTGCTTCAGCGCTTTGCCTTCTTACCCCTTCTCGTCGTTTTTTTATCTTTTTCATCTCCACCTTCCGACTTCCGCTTTTTGCCAGCAGAGGGCTCGGTCGTCTTCACACTGATGACGGTAGCTCCTTCTCCCTTCGCAAGCCTCGATACTTGCGCCTCGGCGACACTCCAATCCGCATTAGCATCGTTAATTGCATACCTGTGGAGCACGACCATAAGTTACGTTATAGTTGCCCTAGATCCAGTCGATCCATGTCCGCAGCAACCGGAGGATGCAATCACACTCACTTGCTTAGATCCAGAGAGTCGATCATCTCGCGTTGTTTTTCACGAAGCGCTTTTGTTGCTTCGTCGCCGGCCTCGTTGAGTTCATCCTCGACATTTGTTTCAACAGGTTTCCACTGTGTAGACTCGCCACCATCCACAACACGTGAAATTGCCGTCGGAGGGGCCAACGGGATATCCGCGCCGATCGAAACCTTTTGGATATCGACAAGATGCTTTGTAATCTTGCGGATGACCTTGACAAACAAGGCTAATGCATGTGAAACTGGCAGCGACAGTTCACCCTAAAAACCACTTCGCTGAGTGTCACCCAATGCATGTGATAAAACAACATACCTCGACCTCCTCGATGGTCTTTCGTTGAAGACCGAGACCAAGCATGATGGAGGCCTGAACCGCGCTAAGTTTCACGCCATCTCCTAACCGTCCTTCGAAATACAAAGAAGCTACTGTCGGGAGTAGATCGAGGACAATGTGGTAGTCAAGCATGTTATTGGCATATGACTCCAGACGCTTCAGGTCAAATGGTGACATCAGTATGGAGAGCTCTGGCGATCCAACAGCTAGCGGAAGTGTCTATCAGCAAGATTCAGAAAGCTCTTGATAACAATTTTACCTCGCGACTTCTCTCCATCGAGCTTCTTCACGCCGACATTCGCAGCCTCGAGCACACTGAGCGCAGTGACGCTGCCGAACTCACGGAACTTGAAAGAGAGCAGAGATAGGAACCGTCGCCTGAAATCTACGGTACGTAATTGGCCGAGCTCCGCATGTATAATAAGGCAGCCCGCACCTTTTGCAAATTCACCCATCCACTCAAGTTCGCCGTCGGTCGAGCTATTCAGTCCCCGGACCATAACGCACGTGTGCTCTCCCGTGAGCTCACTTTGCGTTTGGCGGATGTACAATGGTACATATCCAGCCCTCTTCCAGAAGCTGGAGTCGAAGATCAATAAGTATTATCGTGTTAATGGAAAGGATATCACCGAAGAAGCTGAGGGGTCAAGCCATAGGAGACTCCTAGATAATCTAAAGTTTCAGGTTTCCTTTCCGATAACCTCTGTAGCAATGGGGGCATCGCCTCAGGGGCGCGCACTGTGGGGTGATCCGTTTTTAGATTTGTTTCCTAGGCCGGATACGCGTTATTTCACAAAAATATCTTAAACAAATATCGTACTCACCGGATCTAGAGCTGCTACATCTGGATACGCTGGTTCAGCGCGGGTAGCTTCATCCAGGTTGAAGTATTCTCCGCTGTAGAATGAATTGAGTGCTTTCAGAGCCCGAGATCCGTATCCCATCTGTTTGGTTTGGTCAATAACTTAAAGCCTGAAATACATTGCGAGGATCTCACATTTGCATAATCAGGATGGGTGGCGATCCGTACAATCCGAGCGCCAGAGAGGAGTGCAAATTTGCTTTCTTGGAACTGCTGGGAGACAAGCCAAGGGATCATGTCACCTCCTGCTCGTAGACCGCGGCTCAAGCCATCCATGATGGCGGCTTTGCTAATGTTCCCCTCTAGTGCAACTTGCAATACGACAAGTGGCTCCGGAAGATGAGACTCATCGTCTGCTATGGGTGGTAGGAGCACGAAAAGGTGATGTGCTGGGGCATCCGACATCAACTGGAGGTCATTTGGCTGGTTCTTGTAGTGACTGGCAACATACAGCGCCATCATACGCTGCAAGAATACTTCTGATGCTGGGTGGTAGCTAAAGAGCGTATCCCGGCTGACATAGTACAGCTCGCAAGCAGAAGGGTGCGGGCAGCCTTGTTGGGTGGCCTTGGGTATGATCGTTGCATCTAGGCAGAGAAGGCCATTCAGCCATTTTTCGATACGATCGCCAGCAGAGTATCGGATAGGCGTTTCAAGCTTGATTTCACGAAGTGTTCGGGCCTTAGGGGCAGCGGAGTGCGTGGGCTTTTTAGAGGTTGAGGCAGTCGCGCCATCTTCGACAGGCGCAGCAGCATCTTTTGTGAGTGAAGGTCGGGCACTCTCGCGGAGTTGTTGAATGAGTTTTAGAGTAAGAGAACGACCTGTGCCTTCGTATCCGTTGATTGTCGACGCCATGAAAACAAGGTACGGGCCCAGGAGATTGCGGACGAGAGGGAGAGGGATGGCAGCTGCCTCATCGATGACGACTAGCTCGGCTTGACCAAGAACGTGTGCATCCTCGGGTTGGATATACTAAGAGTTTTGTTAGAATGTGCGCGCAAGTGCCGAGACGGAAGTCCCCACCTGAATGGTCTGACGATGCTGACGGAACACATTTACGCGGACGATGGCCTTATTGAATTCCGGATTTGTGCTCTGTGCAATGTCGTAGTCCAAGTGTTCCTCGTAGCCGAGAGCATCCATACCCTTGAAGATGAATTCAAAAAGCGTATTCAAGTTTTCTGGACTGGGACTCGTGATGAAGATATTTGAGTATCCATGAGCGAGAGCAGCAGCGATTGCCAAGCCTAGCGCTGCAGATTTACCACGACCTCGAGCAGCAGTGAGCGTGACGGTGGATGAGAGTGTCTTCTCGGAAATCGCGTCGACAAAGGTTAGAACGGCTTGAGCCTGGTCTAGGGTTTTGGCGAGTTTTACGAGCTCGCCCACAGGTTTGGTATCTGCCAGACTATCCTTGAGGTCCTTGAGCTCGGAGTCCGCCTTACCCTTCCCGCGCTCCTCTTCAATCGGGGTGATATCCTTGGCTTTAGATATGGGCAAGACATTGAGTTCATCATCCAAAACCAAGCAGTCCGAGCAGGATCCCAGGGAGAGAATGAACCTTTCGTTAAATCGCGCAA